>NW_022987004.1:0-157681 GCF_010093935.1 Zasmidium cellare ATCC 36951 | reverse complement strand
TAATCTTACTATTTAGTTTATAATTATACCTAAACCTCTATTTTAAGATTATCTTAGTAGTCTACTAACTCTCTCCCTTTAACGAGCTCTAACTAAGGACTTAAGCTTAGTATCTATACTAAGTAAGATTCTAGAATTAACGAACCGATCCTAATATTTATAACGTCGATAAGTTAGGTTTTGCTATTAGTATAAGTTAAACCTCTTAAGTACTTATAAATATAAAAGATAAAGTAAGTTAGAAGCGTATATCTAGGCGATAAAAGTAGATTATAGCTATCGAGTATATTCGTACCTCTAGAGAAGCTTTACTACCGCTTCTTATTTTTAAAGTAAAATATATAAATACTAGATAGATACTACCTAATATACTAGCGAATTAGCGCTTCTCTATAAATAATAGTAGCTAGACGAGCGACTCGTATACCTATAAGTAGATTTCTACTTTATTCGACTTAGAAATAAAACGAGAAAATAGCTAGTATCGACTTCTACTACTCGATAGATATAGCTCGTACTTAACTTCTTAATTTATCGCTTATTATCTTAATAACGCGATAGATCTTATCTATTTACTACTATACTTATTATATATTTTATAGCCTCTTAACGTCGCCGTTTTTAGTCCGTTAAAACGAGCTTTTATTAAAGAAACCGACTCTCTCGTTTACTTTAATTCTAGCTAGATATCTCGAGTCGAGTAGATTTCTACTTATATTTAAGTACGAGAGTAAGCTATTATAATATTAAATATACTCGCTAGTTTTCGTAAAAGCGGTATTTTACCGCTTAGTCTAGTTATCGTTCTCTCGACTCTCGAAATACCTAAAGCTTCTCGTACTCTCTATAAGCGTCTCTATTAATAACGACGAATATACTCGATTACTCGCTTCTTAATAGCTCGCCTCTAGATAGTACTAAACTATAATAAGTAAACTTAGTACTTAATTTAATCGTCTAGGAGAATAAAATACTCGAAAGCCTAGTTAAGCGATATATCGCTCGAGCTACTACTACTCTCGAAAAGTCGAATTCTAAGAATATACTTTTACGAAAAGAGAATATCGAATAACGAGAGTTTCTCGAGACTCGTAAAAAACGAACGAAAAGGAAACGAGTTACTTTAGAAGGGCGTTTTACTTTTAATATAGAGGAAATTCTCGAAATCGCCTAGTAAGCCGAAGCGGAGATAGCGAAGAAAATAACTCGTAAACGGAAGCGGAACGCCTCTCCGAGTCCGGAAATCGAGAATATTATCGAGGAGGTACCCGAGAACGAGGATAGCGATAGTAAAAGTAGCTATATTACTATAGCGTTACGTAGATAGTCGAGAGTATCGAGGATTCGAGGCTTATACGCAGCTTCACCGTCTGCGCAGCTTCCCTATCAAGTACGTTATCTACACGCCTGGATAGCTGCATGCCCGGATGTCGTCAGCACGGCATTCGCGCCGAGCGCGTGTAGCTGGTCTTGCGCTTGGATGGCATGAAGATTGGCGAGGAGGGAATTGCGCTCGGTGAGGAGGTTTCGAATCCCGTAACGTTCGTGGTGATGTTCTGGATGAGCGAAGTGAAGAAGGCGACTTCGAAAATCTCGTTGAATGCGATGATTTGCCAGACTGTTGCTGATATAGGGGAGATTTTGGTGGGGAGAGGAGAGTTGGGGAGCGTGCCGTGAGCTTGGTCTTCGATTGCGGTCAGCGTCGTGGATAGGATGGTTACGTTTGGGAAGCCGTTGGTGAGAGGAAAGGAGAACCCGGTAGTTGAGATGTCGGATGAGCTGGCTGGGGAAGATTCTTGTGCGATGGGTACGGCGTGGGCGAAGGAAAGTAGTAGTGGCAACGTAGCAATTAACTCGTAAATGGAGAGAGGCGACATTTTGCCAAGGGAGGGAACGATTTCTGGTAGAGATGTACAAGTCTGGATGAAGGACGCAAGGCTGGGAGTCGGTGCACAGGACTTTTATTCGAAAGAAAGGCTGAAAGGGCCACCATACGGTTACTCGGGCACCTCATGAGGTGTACCACATTCTCAGCGCGTCGTTTAGCTATCGACAAGAATAGTAGCTGAGGCGTTGTTCACGCGGGCAAGACATGAAGATTTGTAACATGTGCCTAAGCGGTCGCTAAAGTCAAAGACTGCCTTGTATGAATCAAGATTCGCCGTGCCCTATAGATAAGTGCAGAATCCTCCAGGGCTGATAAGCGGCCGTGTACTCTTTGACGCGCTAACAATATTGCCCCTGGCTGCACTGCGAGGGAGTGAAAATGACGCGGGTCGCCTTCGCGATGAGACTGAGCACTTCTCCCCACGACCTCCATCGACAAAGATGCCAGACTGCTACTTCAATCAATTCGGTGAACAAATCTGCGTGACGGCGACAGAGTCCGCTTGGCTCAGATGGGGCCGGTGGGTGCTCCTCGCGATTGTACTCAGCGTGGTTCTCATCAGTATCCTGAGTGTTCTCATCTTGCGGTATGTTTGCAGCCATTTATCCTGCTTGGTCGCCGTCTGACAATTGCGCAGAATCAGATCTCGTGCCCGCTACCGTAAGATCACGAAGAGTCGCCAGAGAGGCCGATTGAATCAGGGCGAAACAGTTGAAACAGGACTACCACCACCATATTCGAGCCCAGCAGCGCAATTGCTACAGGAGGGAGCTACTACAACACATCGAGATGTTTGAAGGGGAAGAATTCCCGTTGATCGCGTGTCAAGCGGGATCCTGCGTAGGGCCAGATGGAGTGATGATGTCTGCAGTAAGTTAGAGCTAGCTGAAATGAGAACCTCGCGTGTGCAATGAAACCGCGCCGACAAGCGGCAAACTTTGAAAAGAGTCGCGATACGATGACAGAGCGTATCTTGATCCAGCGGAGCTACGAAGTAATTGGTCCAGGGTGATGCATGCTGCCACAGAGTGCAAGGCGGCCGTTGAGGGAAGAAAATAGGGCACAGACTGTGATGCGTCAGGCTCCGTGGACAATCCGCGGACGATGCAGAAGCGTAAATAGCCTTACCCCTAAAATCATGGATGACGAGTCACGACTCATTTGTAATGCATTTAGCGAAAGTTTGATACGTGCAGATTGGGTGTATGCCGTCCTGCTCGGTTCGCAACATTGCCTCACCGTGTTGATCGAAAGTGGCATTGCCACAGCATTGACCAAAAGATTCTTTGGGTCAGACGGTCAATCTTTCTACACATCGTTGCCGACGAATCTATAGTCCCATGCATGCAAGATTTAATTCGCTTCGGGCCAACGCCAATGAGTATCCACTCTCCCTGTCTCCCGAAACGCTGTGACTGAAGACAAGCAAGAAACGTCATGGAACGCCATTTGCACGCAGGCAAGATATTAGCCTGTAGTATGGCAAAGAAAAAGCAAATCACGGGCGATACTTTGTGACAGAAATTAGTGAGTCCCAGTAGATCAAAAAGGCCGGCTCTGAAGCAGAACGTCCCCTTCAAATGGAAGATTGATTTCACTGCAGTATAGCTGCGAAATAGTGTCAGAGAGAAGGCCGAAGGGGGCTCCATCTCAACTTCGTTTAAGCCAAGAAGAGAACGAAGAAGGAATTGCAAAAATTCGGCCACAAAAGATGTCGATAAAAGACTTCAGTTACAAGACCGTCTGTGTTCTTATACAACATCACTATGAGCCTAAGAGAAGTTTGACCTGTCTCATGTGTCAGGCATAGACATTCGCCGAAGGACGTTGACGTCCGTTTGAAAACGATGTACCCAGCCATTCATGAACTTTATGTATCATCTACTTTCATATGCTGACCTCGTCATCCACTACATGCATAATGACATTTACTATGCGCCGGGTACAGATCCATGATGCTAAGAAGCTTGATCCAATATGTCTATCCATGTACACAAGGATTATGAAGGACAATTTTTCCACTAGCGGTTCACGTGAATGCCAAGACCAAGTGAATGTTTAGAAAGACTACCTTGCATCTTGTTGACGTGTCAATCTTAGCACTTTAGTTCTCTCAACTGTTGAAAAGCACTAATAGTTGTTCGCTGTTAGAGCTGTTGGCGCTCGTCGAAGAGAGACGATCGAAGGTAAGCGACCTTGCATTTAGCGGACCAGGAGCAGGTCATTCTCGTATCGCTTCCTTCCTATGGGGCACTTGCTATGGCCATTCCAACTTCAAGGTCCATATATGGGGCGTTCCGCCACTTGATACTGTACACGAACAACTTGCCTTTTACATAATGTTCGACAGCATCATCGGCACCCCTTCTTTCGTCTCGAACATCTAAAGCTCAAAACATTCAACATGAGCCTTCTTGAGGAAATCAACAACCCATCTATTCAGCAGCTGGCACATCAGTCACTTGAAATTGGTTGCGTGCCAAAGTGGCTGTATGGGGCAGATGCTGCGGGTCCAGGGACGGAAGGAGCAACAGCACCTCGTCAAACCTCCGCGGTTTCCTCCGCACTCCCGCTCCGCACCTTTTGCCGTTGCCTCAAGTAGCGTAAGCAGTCTCGGCTTCAACGTAAAGCACATTTGAAAGCGCCGGACTTTGTAGCCCTGACAATCATGAAACGGTGTGTGCACGTCTCGGGTTTTGTTCCTAAATCAACTGTCGGCATGCAGTGCAAAGCGGCATCAATCCGCGTCGTGCTTTGTATATACGGGCATAGTGGTCGTCGAAGATGGAACCTTGTGTGCGATGTTACGTTTGATCGACTACTACCATTGTGACAATCGAGACTTCCCAGAGAGACATTCCTGAAAGCATCGAGGGAATAATCGAGGGAACAGCTACTCAGCATGGAGACCGCTAACGATGCAACGGTGAGTACTACCAGCCTCAATCCACCCGGGCACAGCTCATCTACCGACGAGGAACTCCACCAAATCGAAGAAGAACTCCATGTGGAAATTCTTCCCGGGACAGAGATCATGAGGGGTAAGGCTTCGAAAGTGTGGATGTCGAGAGAGCAGAAGGGACTAACAACCCAGACATCGGCTCTCACCACTTCCTGAAGAAGGGATCTTCACAAGTCTTGGTTCCTCAGCCTAGTGCTAACAAGAACGATCCGTTGGTGAATATGAACCTGCCCAAGAGCCTTGTTCGGGTGTTCTAACGAAGTACGTTGCACAGAACTGGAGCCTCTTGTGGAAAGGCCTATCCATCGCTACAGCCACGACAGTCTCTTTCTCCCAAGGTCTAGGATCCCTGGCATTGGCGCCCATGTTCCCGGACTTGATCGAGGCCTTTGATAGCGACCTCGCTGGAGCGGTACAGTTCACGGGAATTACTATGTTGGTGTTGGGGTTTAGCAATTTCATCTGGTAAGCTGAACGCCAATCTGCTTGATGTTGTCTCATCTACTGACTAGTGTGTGCTAGGGTTCCCATGAGTACTGCCTTCGGCCGGAGACCGGTATACTTGCTCTCACAGCTCATATCCCTTGGTTCTTGTATTTGGCGTGCTAGAGCGCAGACGTATGGGAGTTTCATGGGGGCTTGTGAAATCCAGGGAATTGGGGCTGGGCCTGCGGAGACGATACAACCTGCTGTTATAGCTGATGGTATGGACAGCAAACCAAGGCCCGTTTTGCTCTATACTGACTTCGTGGACTAGTGTTCTTCCTACACGATCGAGACTTCTGGAATTCAGTCTATTGGACCACGTATATGGGTAGCCTTACAGTGGTTCGTGGCTTTATTGTCGCAAGGTGAAGAGGCCCAAAGGCTGATGCGTGTTCTTAGGGTCCAATCATCTCTGGCTCAATGGCACTGCATACCGGTTGGAGAAGCTTTTGGTGGTTCAACACAGCCCTCATCGCCGCGTCGTTCTTAATGGCCCTGTTCCTGTTTCCAGAAACGAAGTGGGATCGAGTGAAGGCCACCGAGATACCGGGCACCGACAAGTCCTCGCAAGAGCATACTTTGGAGAAGATTGAGCATAAACAAACAGAGGACTTGCAAACCCCAGACCTCATCGTACCAGATCCGTTCCCTGGAGCGAAAGAAGAGAAGGAGGATATGTGGCTCGGCAAAGGACGACCAAGCAAACAACAGTGGGGCTTCTTCCAGCCTTGCCCCAACCTCTTCTCAACCCTCTTCGTCGCCTTCTGGACACCCTGGAAGCTTTTCGTCTTCCCGATTGTCGAATTCGCCGCCTTCGTCGATTCCTGGAGCGCCAGCGCCTTTCTAGTCGGAAACCTCACGCAATCCCAGAACTTCGCGGCTCCACCTTATAATTACAATACCGAAGAGATTGGCCTGTTCAACATCGCCATCCTCATAGGCGCCTTCATCGGCCTCGCCACCGCTGGCCCGCTCTCAGACTACGTGAGTGCGCGTGCAACGAAGAAGAAAGGCGGCATCCGCGAACCGGAAATGCGTCTTCCGGCAATGATCCCTTATGTCCTGATCATGATCCTCGGCAGCTTCGTTGTCGCGTACCGATACCAGCAGAAATGGCCCTGGCAAGCCATCGTCGTGATCGGATACGGCAGCACGGGGATCCAGATGGCGGCACTTCCGGCTATCGCGAATACCTATGCGGTAGATTCGTATAAGCCTGTTGCGGGGAGCTTGATGGTGGCTATTACGGTCAATAAGAACCTCTGGGGGTATGGCCTGAGTAAATTCATCACACCTTGGGTTACGGACTCGGGGTTCGTGAAGCCGATCTTGACGAATGTGGCGCTTATCACGTTCTGGTGTGCGTTTGGGGGAGTGTTCTATTGGAAGGGGAAGACGATTAGGAGGTGGTCGAAGAATAGCTCTGTGCATCGGCTGTGATTACGAAGTGAAGTCTGGAATATGGGTTGAATCATGGAGCTGGATTTTATTTGAGAAGGATAGATACGTGTTAAAGTTCTACATAGGAGAGTGTTCTGAAGGCCCTGTTGGCTATCATCTGCTCTAGTCACATGCTATCGGATCGAACAAGCGTATGAGGCAGGTGCTCTTCTTACACTCCCTCCTTGAGTCACACACGATGGTTGCTTGTGACGGTTCTCTTCCTGACTCTCCTGACTCCTCTATTGGCATTACTTCTGAACCTTGACAAGCAATCACAACGCCTGGTCCTCTGCACGACTCCAAGACTTCTGCTGAAGTCTCTTTCAGACAAACTTCTCTTCCATTATTCAGCATTTCGAAACAATCGGCATTTCCTTCACACTCTCGGCAGCAGTCTCACATCCACAAAATGGACCCAAACAACCGCATCACCAAAGACACCTCTTCCCGGAAGAACACCCCCTCTTCTTCAACCACCATTCACTCAGCCATCGAATCGGCCGCCATGCTCGCCTCCCGCGAAGCCTACACCAAGAGCATCTTCGCCGGCTACCAGGATAAAATCGCCACCATTGAATCCGAACAACAGACTCTCATCGACGAAGCCGTGAACAGAGCAGTCATCGCCTCCAACGACCAGATCCAGAGACTGGAGGAGACAATCAGCCAGCTAAAGACAATGGTACACGACGGCAAAGCCCAAGTCGCGAACGTCCAGAACGAAATGGCGGGAAAGACGACGGCGTTCGAGAGGACGATCCGGCGTTTGAACAAGCAGCTCGAAGTGGGACCGAACTCGTGGTTCGAGATCCACGTTTCGGGCAAGTCGCGGAAGACGAGGACGTACGTCAAGAGGCCTGGGGCGCCTTTCAACG
The DNA here is from genome assembly GCF_010093935.1 of Zasmidium cellare ATCC 36951. Taxonomy (NCBI): domain Eukaryota; kingdom Fungi; phylum Ascomycota; class Dothideomycetes; order Mycosphaerellales; family Mycosphaerellaceae; genus Zasmidium; species Zasmidium cellare. Next base: position 150,027 of record NW_022987004.1, on the reverse strand, counting down.
ATACGCTGGCGGATTTGGCGAAGGATTGGAGTAAGACGGTTGATTATATGCGGTTTAAGGTGGGAGCGGGGGAGGTTTTGGGGAAGGATAGGAGGATTTTGTTGCAGGTATGTTGATGTGTGCATGGCTTTGATTTGAGGACTGGGGCTGACGAGGTTGAATAGTTGGGTGTCAAGGACGGGGAGACGATTGAGTTTCTGGCGTGAGCATTTCGAGTCAACTATACTGTGGACGGAGAGATGACGTGAGATTTCAGGCAATTGGAGAAAGTTGAGGTTGTTGACTTGACGGCGGACCAGGACACCAGCAATGACAAGGACTTCTCCCGTTCTCCATCAGTGCCTGGCCGGGGGTGAAGCTTCAGGGATCGAGTTGTGTCTTTCTAGAAGTTTACTCTACCGAGCATGTATCTCTAGCATTTGATATCCACAGTCCGAAAGCACTCACAAGAATAGCTACCTCAGAGACCTCCTCAAAAGCCAACTTCAAAGATTACTCCGATCCCCTCTTCCCCTTACCGGAGGAAACGTCTGATCCAACAACGCACTCTTCCCATGCTCCGCAAGCGCCAACATCTCCCCCGTCTCCTTCTCCCTCACCACACACTGCGTCACAGCTAAACAACAACACCATCAGCACAACCCCCACCACTCCCAACAAAACAAAGTAACGCAGCAGCCGCAACGAAAGGAAAGGAAGATCTGCAAAACTCACAAAGCCGCCTCCCAATACTCCTAACCTCACAAACGACCTCCACCACGCCACCCACCTTCACAGGCTTGAGATACGTAACGCTCAACGTCCGCGACACGCCGCCGAATTCCCAGAAGCCGCGCTGGGAGAGCGGGGCGGTCGCCATTGTTGTGGCCATGTCTGCGAGGGTGGCGACCGCGCCGCCGTGCATGTTGCCCATGGGGTTGCAGAGCGCGGGCACGACGGGGAGGGCGAAGGTTGTTGTTGCGAGGGTTGAGGATGCTTGTGGGGGGTTGGGGTTGGGGAGGGAGACGGACGCGGAGATGATGTGGAGGGATTTCATGAGGGTGGATTCGAAGCCCTGGATTTGTTCAGCCTCTCATTAATATGTCACAGCCCGAGGAGAATTTATCGGATGGTATATATGTCGTCAGACGAAAACATACCTCATACTCCTCATCATTCCTATACGTATCGATATACGCCTGAATGCGTTCTTTCGGATCCGAGATGGAGACATCGAAGCCGATGGGGCCTTTGGCTGTTTTTGCTGGCATGGTTCGGGTCGTGAGGTCGAGTGTGGTTGTTGCTCGGGTATTGTTGGGGTTCGTGCTTAGCCGAACGAGGGATTCGCTTACGAGGTGATCGGCATGAGCTGTGGGGTTTAAGGTTTGGGGCTAGTTGAGCTGCCATGAGAGAGCGACGAATTCGTCAGGCGTCAATTCATCATGTCATGAGTCTATGGCATACAATAGCCATCTATCAAATATTCCCCGCCGGCCCCTCCCCGAAATCGTCCTCCTCGTCTCGCACCCTTCCACGCAACCTCCTGGCCCTCTCCTGGTCCTCAAACCTCACCTCCCGCCTCTCCCTCCCACCAAAGCCCTCGGCCGGATACGGCGGTGGCCGATGACTCCCTGGACGTAAGGGATCCACGGGCGTAGCACGGATATGTACGCCAAATACCCTCGCGGTAGGTGTCTGTGGGTAGCGTGCTGTTGAAGGGCCTATTTCGGGGTCTGTGGCAAGAGTCTCTTCAACGATGATGCCGGGTTGGGGTCTTGTCGGGTGAGTGGTTGTCGTTGTTGTTTGGGAGATGTGGACGTCGGCAGCAGCAGCAGCAGCAGCAGGGTCGACGATGGGAGTGTTTGGGACGACAGGATCGGCGAGTGGGGTCGTTATACGAGGAGAGGTTGGCGGGACGACGTGGTTGGGATGGAGGCTGTCAGGTCCTTCGGGACGATAGGTCTGTCGCCGTGTGCGAAAGGGGTCGTGAGGTCGATACGTTGGAACGGCGTAATCGTTCCTGACAGGGTCATCGTATGCAAGTCCATCGTTGCCACATCCACCACCAGGACGAGGGCCACTACCGGAAGGGCGGCGAGGCATAGGGGAAGCCGCTACTCATCATCAACATCCACTCCTTAACATCGCCCACGGACAGGCAGTACGTACTTACCGCCACCGAGGCCACCCAAATCCCCTTCATCGCCAAACCTCCTCCGTCGTTGCCACGGCTGCGGTCCTCCAGCCATATTCCCATACGGGTTCAACATATGAACATCCTCGTCAAACTCATCGCCATGTGCGAAGTTTCTTCTCCTTCGATGTGGGAAGCGAGGCGGAGGAGCACCGGGATCCATCATGTTGTTATGCATCGGCATCTGAGGAGGCATCTGAGGCATCTGCGGCATGCCATTCGGCATCCCACCCATCCAATTCATCCCACCGCCACCCATATTCATATTCGGCCCACCACCCATCGGCATCGCAGGAGGAAAGCCTGGATACGGCGGCGGCGGCATGCCCATCCCAGGCATATTCATGTTCGGCATGCCCATCCACATCATTCCCCCACCCCCACCAGCACCAGCACCACCCATCTGCGCCATCTGCGCCAACTGCGGCCACATCTCCTGCAGCATCCTGAGCACATTCCCCTGAAACATCTCCTTCCTCCTCTCCCTCTCGCTCCCAAAAAGAAACGCATCCCGCTCCTCATTGCCCCTCGAAAACTCCTCGTTCAGTCTCCGAAACCTCTCCTCCATCTCCGCTTGCATGCGGTCGAACTCCCCCCGTCCCACACCCCCTCCACCCCCACCATACATCCCCATCCCAGGCATCCCCATCCCCATCCCCTGAACCCTCGCCCTCCTCCCCATCTCCCGCCCCTGCCACTCAGCAAAAAACTCCCCAAAACGCTCCATATCGCGCACATTCCACTGACTCGGGTCCTTCCATGCAGGCCAACTGCCCCCTCCAGCACCTCCCCCTCCACCATTCATCAGCTGCGACATCATATCAAACCCGTCGTGCCACCGTTCCCGTCCGTCGCCGCCGCGCTCGACGTACACGTACCGGGAGTCGCCGCGGTGGTGCGAGCCTTTGCACCAGCAGCGGTCGGGGGTGCAGCGGAGGAGGGTCTCGGAAGGGAGGAAGAGTTCGGTTTTGGAGGGGTAGAGGCCCATTGATTTCTTTCTTTTTCTTTTCGAGTTTTTGGAGTGGGAGTTGGTACAATGATGGGTGAAGGAGGTAAACGGAATTTTCGAGGGAGAGCCGAGGGATGAAAAGGGATGGAAAGGACAGGTCGGTGAGGAGAAGCGGTGCGAGGGAGGACCGGAGACCTTGTTCCGTGACCGAAGAGACGGTGAGGGAGGGAGCATGGGAGACACAATCGGGTAGCAAACAGAACTTGCATGAGCCAAAGAAAATAGCGAACCGCAGGCAGGCAGGCAGGGCAGGCAAAAACACAAGGAAAAAAGGCGGGAAAGGGGATAGATAGTCGGAAGACTCTCGTTCCAAACTACGGATGATTGCACAAATTCTGCGCGAGCACGCGCCCAACGGCTACGTGCATGGTGGTGTGTGCTACTTGTTTCTTGCATGATCAGCTGCTGATTGTGTCACGGCCTCGTGACAATGCAGCTTTTTGCCTGCCTGGCCCCAATCGCAAAATGCAAATGCAAGTGATCCTGAACCAAACACCGTCGCTTTGCCCACGCTATGCATTGAATCATGAAATTTCACTCGCTGGTTCTGTCGAGTTGTTTTGCTGGTGATCGAAATTGGTTGTCGAGATAGGGAGAAGTCTTGCTGGTGGTCTGTGATGGTGGTGGTGAAACTCTCGCGAGGATGTTGTGCCGGCCCATGCTACTATAAAAGTAGCACGAAGCTCCTGCAACAACCACCCCCACGAGTCTCACTATCGTCAAGTCTCGAGCTCCTGCAATAACTGAATTTCTTCAGTTATGCCGGCCCAATACTATCAAATAGTAAGAACGCTTCACACACCACACCCCAAACAAGCAGTAATAAACCCCCTTTCATCAACATCAAAATCGTTGTTCTCATCATATCGTAGTCCTCGCGGACTTCTTGCGACGGCTCTCGCTCCGCCTCTTGGACACCCGGAATGACCGCTCGACCCGGTCAGGCATCTCTGCGCTCTCTCGCTGCTCACTCATCTCCTTCTCCTCTTTCTCGCGAAGCACCTCTGCGAGTGCCTTCTTGCCCTTGCGCTCGAAGCGCTCTTCTTCTGGGTCGATGAAGCGGTGGATCAGGCGATGATCGAGGATGCGCTCCTCTTTGTCATGCTTGCCTTCCTTGTCCGTCTTTGGCCAGTAATATCCATACAGCTTGCTGTGCCGCTCGCATCGTGGGCATGCAATGCGCGTCTGGTATGCCTCTGGCTGGACAAAGTGCTCATCGCAGTTTCTGCATTCCACCCATCTGTGGTATTGAGTGACCAGTAGCGCCTCGCAGAGATGGTAGTCGCCTGGGGTGCGTGGTTCTCCACGTCTGATTTCGTCACCGTCCTCTTCGGATTCGGTCTTCTCGATGCTGGTGACAGCAGGCTGGGATCGATCGACACGTGCGCCGCGAGGGCTCTTGCGAATCGCATCTCGACCTCGATCACCCTTTTCAGGAGAAAGAAGCGCGGCCTCGACAGTCTCCTGCGTGGTGGTGGTTCGCACCTGGCTCTTCGATCGGGTCATGGTTGTACGCGTCTTCGTCACCTTGACCTCTTCTTTGATGGCGGCTGACTGGCGCAGCTCGGAATCAGGGCCGCTGGTAAGCATGTCGCAAATGCCTTGTGCAATGTTGCCACCGCTGAAAGTGTCTAACGACGTTGCGCTGGAAGCGTTTGAGAGGCCAGAAGAACTCTCATTGCCGTTTGACGATGGCGAGCTCGGGTCTGTAGTGGTGTTGTCCACGACTTCCTCCGGCTGCTTTGGGTGCTTAGGTGGTCTGCCGCGCCCGCGCTTCGCTGGTCGCTCGACTTCTGCTGCTGATGATTGCTGGGTGCTGTCGTCCTCATCACCAGCGTCGTTGACATCACGCTTGCGCTTTGTTGACGGTCCAGCTTGTGGAGCAGGCGATGCCTGGATGCTGTAGACATTCGTCTCATCGTTCGCATTGACAACATTGCGTAGGCTTGAAAAGCTTCGTTCTTTCTTCACGGGATGCAGTCTCGACTTGGTGCTGTCAGATGGACCAGACTGGTCTTGTGAGGCCGAAGCATCCTGATCTCGAATTGAGTCGGAGCTGTCGTTTCCGCGCTCGCTGAAGCTGGGTCGCTTTGATGCGCTGGTGAATCGTCCGCGTGCGCCACGCACGGTGGTACGGCCGTTGCTCAGATGCTCAAGATCTTCCTCGGTATCCGTCATGTCAATATCACCGTCTCTGTCTGGTTCAGATATCGTCTTCGGCGTGGGTGCGTTGGATCCGGATGATACTGATGGATCGAAGAACGTCCTGTTGCGAGCCTCGCGGTCTGCAACACGGCCCAGAATTCGTACGATCTTGTCGAGGATGGGGTCGATGCGTTGCTCACGAGTCATTTGAGGGTAGAACTTGAGGTTCGCCAATTCGCCGTTCGCTGACTTTGTGCTCTTCTTCGCGGGTGCAAGTGCAGCCTTTGCTCTGGAATCAAATCTTGCGTAATCTTCATCTTCTTCGTCGTCTTCGAGACCAATGGTCGCTGCAAGGGCCTTGTTCTTCTTACGCTTTGGCTCTTCCTCTCTGGCAATCTTTCGTGGACGTCCAACTGGTCGCTTCGATGCGCCAACCTCTTCGGTCTCATCGTCCAGTCGCTTTCTCTTCTTTGGCGGACTTGGTTCGGGCTTTCTCTTAGGAGTGGGCTTTGCCTCATCCTCCTCCTCCGATTCTTCATCACTGCTGTCTTCTGGCAGGATTGGGCCCAGCGGATCCCATCCGTTTCGAAGCATGCTCTCGCACGTGCGGCATAGACACTCTCTGTTGTCTTCACCAAAATAGTCCTCGCCGTAGTTGACGGTAATCTCCTCTCCAATCTCAATGTCCTTGCGTGCAACAATGTGGATTCCGTGAGGTCCTGTCGTGTTGAGACTTGCATTTGATTTGCAGTCGTGGTTGGCAAAACGTGCTGGGCCAAGGAATAGCGATGGTCGCTTTCGCCGACTGGAGATGACTATACTGAAGTCTGTGCCTTGATTCAATTCCTTCTCTTCGTCTTCAGACAACTCCACCTGGATGCCTGAGAGGTGCTTGATCGATTCGCCCTTGCGAATATGCTTCCTCGCTACCACGCAGGCCTCTGCCGTTGCAATGGTATAGCGATTCGTGGTACTGACTTCAAATGGACAGTCCGGGTGGTATGTGTTGATGTACTTGCGCAGATGGCGCACAAAATGCTCCTTCTCATCTTCGGTCTTGAGACTCCTGTGATACTTTTTCAAGCCTGGCAATTGCAAAAGCTTCTCTAGGCCGGTGGCCGGATCTTTGTCGATAATGACATGCGTTTGTAGAATCTTGACGACCTCCTCTTCTTGAACGCCGCGGCATGCGTGGTAATTGCCTTTCAGCTTACGGATGATCGACCAGAAATAGACCTGCATTCGGAAGATTAGCCAGCTGTACAGACACTTGCTGTGAGTGAAGACATACCCGGTCGACGAGTGCGTCTGTTATTATGTCGTCGTAGTTCGCGAGTTGCGAAAGTGTAAGGCCGCCCTTCTTGTTCAACGCCTCCTCGAGGTCGGCGGCTTGGGGCATTTTGGCGGATGCGCGGTGGTAAGGACCGACATGCAAAAGGAACGGGTCGCGTGTGTGGAGATGTGCGATGCGCGTGTGGTGTATGAAGACAGGCGTGCGGAGAGGAATAAGAAAGTCGCTCGCTCAGGGCGGATTGACAATGGCGTGCATTCCAAAGGCGGCGTGGGCTGCTCGTTCGGGTGGCTTCTTTGGCGTGCTTTATTGCCAGGCGGAGGTGAGCATTGCCAGCAAACCGGCGGATGCGTGGTGGAGGGTGTGGTTGTGTGTCGATGCGGAACAAGCACGCGCAGAGGGGGAAGAGGTGGTGTTGCGGGCGACTATTGTCGCGTGAGACAATAGCAGAGCAAGACTCGGAGCGCGGCGGTGGTGGTCCAGTGCTGCATTAATCAATAGCGAGCAGCCGCTCCTTCCCAGCCACGCACCAACACGCGCCGCTTCCTCGAAACTCTAATTCGGCAAAGCAAGGGTGCTCCGCCGCGCTAGCCTCCGACTCTCCGACTCCAACATCTTGCGCCTCCATTCGCAAGCATTTCCACTTGTTCAAAGCCGTTCCTATACATCTGAGGGCTCGCCAGGCCCAAGGTCATTGTCAAGATGATTCAATTAAAGGTATGCGACCAGCGCCCTAACCCTCAGCTCATGCGCAAAGGCCTGATTCTATTTCTAGACCATGATGAACGTTATCGACAATTCCGGCGCCGCAGTCGCAGAATGCATCAAAGTCCTCAAGATGAAGCGCGCCGCACGGATAGGAGACCGCATCATCATCGTCGTCCAAAAGCAACGCAACTTCGGACCCGAGTCAGGTCCCGGAGGGTCAGTGTCAGTGTCTGCGGCGAACAAAGTACGGAGAGGGGATATCAGACACGCGGTGGTGGTACGGACGAGGAAGAAGGTGCAGAGGAAAGACGGGAGTGTGGTCAGCTTTGATGATAATGCGTGCGTGCTCATCAACAAGGGTGGAGAGCCCATTGGGTCGAGGTTGAACGGGGTTGTGGGTGCAGAGTTGAGGGATAAGAAGTGGAGCAAGATCCTCAGTCTGGCACCAATGCACTTGTAAAATACGGAGAGGGATGGGACGATATGGGCATGGGGAAACGGACATAGCGACGGAGTTGGTGGGCATATCATCTTGAATTTCGAGTTGCTTCATTGCGTGGCTGCGGGACTTCGTAGTCTCATGACAGCCCAAGATTCTTCTACCAAAAACCTCCAACGCCTCGCTAATCTCACTGATGGTTCTCTCCTCGAGTGTTTTCCTGGAACGTCTCCACGATTGGAGACGTGACCGAATCGTGGCGTCCGCTCCAGTATGGCTGCTTCGCATGCGACGAGCCTGATTCAAAGCCAGACTACTTCTTTGCATCAAGCGTCGACCACACGTGTTGGCAGTTGCAGCAGACGTAGAAGAGGGCCTGGAAAGAATCAGTAGCGGTCGATGTGGCGAGTATCCAATACATACCATCCCCGTCTCGGCAGTGCGCTGTTGGCTCTGGAAGAACACGGCATCTCGCTGGCCGCACTTGCTGCATTCTTCTTCGGCGTGTGGGAGCTAGACAAACCCAATCTGTCAGCACATGCTGCTGCATAGATATGACAAAGACAACGGCGATGCAGGTAGATGTGTGGACCTTCTCTTGCCTCCCCTAGGAAGCGCCAAAGCCAGCACCCGACAACGTTCGTTCGCGCTGCTCAGCTCTGACGGCTTCCTCTCCTTGCTCTTCAATCAACTCATTCGGATCCTCAACCTCGAGCGCTACACCGCCGTCTGAAGGCCCCTCACAGATCGGACAAAGGATCTCCTGACCACAGAGAGTGCACAACTCGGGCACGATATCCTCTCCCTCCACAACCACATCTTCCATGGGTGTGCCGTCGCGTTGGAAAGACTCGGATGCTCTTACCGTAGGATCCTGTGCGATGTCGTCGACGTTGCCAGCCGTCTCTTGGACGTTCTCCTTGAGCATGTTGCGCCAGATACAGCTCGCGTTGGCCTGTTCGCTGAACTGGCAGGTCCGGCATGCGAACATGAGGGTGTTGGTCATCTTGTCTTCCTTGGGGTAGAGCATGTTGGAACTGGTAGCACGTCAGATGCGACTCATCTTTGTATTCAGATGCGCGACACTCACCACTCGCGGCAGAAGCGGAAGCTGATCTTCTTCGCATCGTCGACCTTGTCCTCGGGGGCGGGCGAGGCCTCCATGTCGTAGCTGGCCATGTTGTGTCACGGCGCGGTGGTTGTAGAGATGTGTGGAAGTTCGAGACGTCCGAAAGTCGGGAACTGAGGTTGAAATGGAGAGTCGCGCGCCACTCGTGTCCGGGCGTCGCCACGGAAGCTAAGGAAGGAAGGGGCGGGCCGAAAGTCTCTGGTTTCGGAAGACGAAGCGGGGCACAGACAGTCACGCGTCGTTGCGGTGCTTGCACGGCAACGGAGTCAAAAGGGTTGCTGGCGAGGAGGATCTGAGAGAAAGTCCATATCACTCGCAGCGCCAAAAACAACAAAGGACTGCTGGCACATTCTGAGCTTCCCCAGAAAGCTTTCGACTGTTTTCATCCACTCACAGATCTCTGCAACGCCCACGCCCTCCGTCTTCCCCACACAAAATGGTAAGCCGCCCGCCAGATTGGTCTTTCGCTCGTGCCGCGTCACCTGATCATTATTGACTGACACTCATCTGCTTAGACCACTGGACTGCCCGCGGGCTGGGAGGTTCGCCACTCCAACAGCAAGAACCTGCCGTACTACTTCAACCCCGGCAGCAAGGAGTCGCGATGGGAGCCGCCGCAGGACACCGACAGCGAGGCGCTGAAGCACTACATGGGCCAGTATCACACTGCCAACCTGCGCTCTGATCTCGACGTCCAGCAGAAACTCGAGGGCAAGATCCGATGTGCTCATCTCCTGGTCAAGCATGCTGGCTCTCGGCGGCCTTCGTCATGGCGAGAAGCTGAGATCACTCGCTCCAAGGACGGCGCCATGAACATCATCCGCAACTACGAGAGCAAGATCAAGAGCGGCGAAACCAGTCTTGGAGACCTTGCCGTGACCGAGAGTGACTGCAGTTCTGCCAGAAAGCGAGGTGATCTGTAAGTCAGCTGGTTCCTTGTCCTCAATCGCACGTGCGACGCCGCACGACATTTCCTGTTTCCAAACGCCTTTGATCACATTTACTGATACATTCTGCAGTGGATTCTTCGGCAAGGGAGACATGCAGACCGAGTTCGAGCAGGCATCTTTCGGACTGAAGCCGGGTGAGGTATCGCCAATCGTCGAAACTCAGTCCGGACTTCACATCATTGAGAGGTAAGTTTGTACATCTGTCTCATCTGACCTCACGTGTTACCTAAACGCGCGTTTGAAAACCTGCCCACCCGCGTGCAGCAGTTCCGTCGCACGTTCGCATGCAGCGTTCCAGCTTTTCATTGTTTCTAACATTCTCTGTCCAGGCTCGAGTAGCTCCATCATCCCTACCGAGTAAACGAAATGTTGGAAGTATCGTTTCTTGCAGGAGTGTACTGCCGTAAAAGCAACACTCTGACCACTCGAACTGACTCACTGGACATGATAGCATGGGCTGCGATGTGTATGTGACTGGATTTCAGGGGGGAGGCACTGCAGGAGTCGGGACAAAAGATACAGTCATTAAAGCAGGGCTTTGAGGATAGGTCGGATCGTCGGGACCTGCGTGGCGGGTTCTTGGTGCGCAGAAAAGCCAACTCGTACCAAGTATCGTTCGCATGTTTGCATGGGTACAAGGGTACGCGGTCGAATCTCTCACGAGTTGTGTAGCAAAAAGCTGTCACGGAAATTCCCAGCCTTTCCACCGGCTACCACCTCTTACCTAGCATGCTTCGCCATAGTCACGAGAGAAGAATCCAACACAATCGTCACCAGCCTGTGCGCCGTTGGCTGAATCGGCACAGTCTCCGCGGACAGCAACTCTCATCATCATCGAACCGACGTGAAATCTGAAGCAGCACCAGCGTCATCCTGACCTTCACTCACCAGACGACGCTAAAAAGAAAAAGACGAACCTAAACCCCCGCTAAAACCTTAAGCGAGCAAGAACCCAGTGGAAACTCGACACAAGAATCCGGGGTAGAAGAAGAAGAAGTAGGTAGAGCATCACCTTCTTCTTTCCTGACCTGACCTGGCCGAACAGAAACAGCCGCCAGGAACTTTCCAGTTTTGAAATTCCATGGCCTGATCGGACCACCACTCGACTCGACTTCACCTGCCGCTCGCTCGCTCAACCTAAACTTCTTTTCTGCATTTAACACCACCCACCACGCTCCTTCACCACTGTCGCTCGTTTGACACTTGCAACCACCAACCACCATACCGTCACTCGCTCGTCGGCGCCAACAACTCAACTCACTTCAGAGCATTCAGTCGGTTTCATTGGCGGGTCCATGATTGCCTGCCATTGCTTGGAAACAATATCACCTACTGCGACCCCGATCTCCGCCTCGACCTCGATAACTCTAGGCAAGATCTCACTGGCACCATTCACTTGCCCTCGACAAGCCTAGCCAAACCACAAGCTCCACACTTCACCCACATCTTCACCACCTCAACATGGAGCGTCAACCAGCCTACCGCCGTCCCTCCTGGGCCCGCACCGAGAAATCCTACAAGTTCTACATGCGCAAGGACCTCGCCGTCGACCGCTCCCCCTGCTCCGACAACGGCATGGAGAACTTCTCCTACGACCCTGAACACCTCACCATCTGGCAGATGCCCGATCACCTATGTGAGCGCCTCCCTCAGCAACTCGGCGACGCCGTCAAGGACTGGGAGTACGCCGGCGCGGCCGTCTGCACCGCCCTCGAACGCATCAAGAAACTCGACCAGCAGGCCATCTACCGCGGCTACCCCGACAAGTCGAAGCACCACCTCTCGCGCCACACCTCGAACCAGTCGCCCGCAGTGGTCGGAGCCGACACGCCACCGATGAGTTCCCCCGACTCGCCCACCCCATCCATGTCCTCCTCCATCCTCCCCCTCGAGAAACTCTCCTTCGAAGGCCTCCCCCAACGCCGCACCAACATCCCCGGCATGGAATCCCCACCCTTCACCCCCCTCGACAGCAAAGCCTGCCCAACCCCCGTCATGCCCACCACGCAAAAGGACACCCACGCAGGCGCCATGCCCGACGCCTCCCAACTAGCGCGCCAGCTCTCCCCACTCAGCATCATCACCACCGACTCGAGCATCTCCCTCCCACCGCCCGCCTTCGACGAAAACGCCTGGGAAACATACCTCTCCGCTTTCAAAGCCGAGCTCGCCGACTGCAAGGAGCACGCCTGGCCGCGTTTCCGCGGGTACGGATACACGGTCGACCGGATGCGCGTCGAGCTGGGTCAAGGACAGGAGGCCGAGCATCGCGACGTCATGAGGGAGTTTCAGGAGTGGTGGGGCGAGATGAAACTCAAGGTGGGCGAGTATGAGCGGGAGGTGAGGGAGTGGGAGGTTCCGAGGATTGAGGTTGTGGTGCTGGAGAGGAAGGCGAGGGGGTTGGTTTGTTGAAGTGGAGGGTTTGAGTTTGAGTATGGCGAGTCGACAGAGGAGAGACGAGGGGTTTCTTTTGTCGGGAATGAATGGGACTCGGTGTTTCTTCTGTCGAGAGGAGTGTCGAGATGAAACGATTAGCGAAGGCGCTCATAAGGCGTCCAAGAGTTTTTGCTTGCTTTTACTGTTACTGTTTGTAGAATAGAGACGAACATACCTAGAAGGTATCGTAGGTGCAGGCGATCCGCAACGATCGATGGATGTATGGATGGTAGAGAGTCGTGACGCTGGTCGTTAGGTAAGCAGGAATAGGAACAGGAAATGCAAATATGGAATATCAAACTAATTCACGATTTCCTTTGGGCATCCTGTGTTGGCCATTTCATCTGTCTCGTTTAGATACATGTGGTCTCTTCGTGGATTCATCAACTCTTGGCCATCCCTCCCACATCCCCACATAACACCCAGATCCCCCCATACCTCCCTGCCACCCCCGATCCTCACCCTCCCCTCCTCCTCCTCCCCATGAAGAAAATCACAATCTCTGAACATGATTCCTCGGCCAAACCCCCACCCTCCCCGCAAAAACCCCAACCCCCCAATCCTCATTCAAATCCTCACACTCCCTGACCTCGGCGCCCGCAGGGATTACCAACTCATCCGCCTGTCCCTCCTCGGGAAACCAGGACCAGGAGGCGATGGCGCTGTAGCCGGTTCTATTCCCACTCGCATTCCCGTTCTGCTGGGACGGAGGAGGGGGAGGTGCGATGGTGGTAGGTGAGTCCTTAAGCCTCCATCCACCGACGGGGTCTCGTAATGTGATGCGTAGCTTGCCTCCCGCTAGGGGTGTGTCTTGATACCCGACGACGGCCATGCGGTGGTTGGCGAGACAGCGTCTCCAGCCCTTGGGGCCATTCGCGGAGGAGATTTTGCCGGCGGAGACGAGCGAGGTGTAGCATTGGTTGCAGACGTCGTAGTCGCCGGCGCTGCATTCGTAGCAGTGGAAGCGGGTGGAGTTGGGCGGGATGGGGAGGCGGCAGATGTCGCAGTCGGTGAGGACGGGGAGGAGGACGTAGCTGTTTGGGGGGAGGTGCGGGAGGGGGAGGTACCGGATGTCTTTTGGGGGGTTGGGGAGGGTGGTGACGTGCGCGGTGGGGAGGAGGGGGTGGGTGCAGTGTCGGCCTTGGAGGACGCAGGCGTTGCAGTAGCCCCAGGCGCCTGAGAGGCAGAGCTCGCAGTACCAGTAGCAGTCGTTGGTGGGGGTGAGGCAGGTTTCGCAGAAGGCGCCGGAGTGGAGGGTGTGTGGTGAGGTTTGGTCGTAGCGGCGCGGTGTGATGATGTGTGGGTAGTCGTAGGTTCGAGAGGAGTGGCCTTCTGGAAGCGCGGCTTGTTCGTAGCGGTACATGGCCATGAGTCCGAAGCCGAACCAGTGGTTGCACCCTCGGCCGGCGCGGTAGCATTGGAGGCATAGGTTGAAGTTGCCGTCGTTGCATTTTGAGCAGTTGTAGTGGAGTTTGGTCTGGATTTGAGGTTTCTCGCATCTTGAACATGATATGGAAGGCGGTGCTCTGCTTGCGGTTTCGGAAGTCACAGGTTCTGGGGCGAAGGCTGCTGTTGATACAGCTGGTCGGACGGACTGCTGAGGCGGAGTGCTGGTGGGAGCCGATGTTGGCGCCAGACTGGTACTCGTACTTGGTGGATTCGTCTGTCTTCGAGCAGGCTCACTCTCTCGACTCCTCGATCGATGTGAGTGGTTCGCGGCATCTGGTCTCAAGCTTCCAGACGTATTACGGACACGTTGGACATCGTTGCGCAGATTCGTCGGATCAGTCGTGCTTCTTGCGTTATTCGACAAGGCTCGTGGCCTTGGACGTTGGCTATCGTCGCTGGTTGGGTGTTGAGAGAGATCTGTTGCTGAGCGGGCGGCTGGGGCTACATTGTCTGTAGAAGTATTGCGATTGTAAGAGGTCTGTCTTCGATGGCTTGTGGAGCTCGCAGATCGACGTTCATTCCGCTCGGCACCAACAGACGCCTGCTGTTCGAAGAGGTGTGGTCTGGAAATTGGTGGTCTCGCCCTTGACTGCTGCTGCTGAGGTGGCTGGCTATCTGCACGCTGCTGGTTTTGATTCCGTGCTGGGCTCTGCGTCCGCGATGTAGGCCCACGCGGAGAACGACCAGGCCTCTCGCCACGCTCACCAGTCGTTGACCTGTCTCGATTTCGTGATCGCTCTCTATTCCTCTGTCTTCTGCGATAAGCCTCAGCGATCCGCTCCGTGAGCTCCTCCTCCTGTGCCGGCGTGAGGTTATCGATATCGATCCCATTCAGCAGTCCCTCCGAATAGATCGAGTGCAATATCTCCTCCTGCACGTCCTGAGAATTGATCTCCGACCCACTAAGCAGACTCCGCAGAGAGGGCTGATGCTCAACCTGCCTCTCGTCCTCCTGTCGCTGTCGGTTCCGTTCCTGATCCTCAGGCGTATCTCGTCCCTGCCTTCTCCTCTGCCTATGTCTCGCGGCTCTTTCTGCCCTCCGTCTTGCCGTCTCCGGATCCACATCCGCCATACTCAACTCCCTCACTTCAGCCATCAACCTCTCATCCTCACTATCCTCGCTCTCCACCTCCACCCTCACCGGCGGCAACACATCGTCCCCAGGCTTGTAGTGTTTCCGCATCTCCTCTTTCTCCTCCTCCGTCTTGCTCTTATCCGGGTTCGCTTTCAAATACCCCTCCAACAACGTACTCAACCTCCAGTCCGCCTTCGTCCCCCTCACCGATTCGCGACATGACGGGCAAGTATACGGATGAGTCGTTCGTCGATTGTTGGTCGCCGCGGAAGCCGCCTGCCATTTAAACCACTCCTTCAAACAACTCCCACAGAAAGTATGTAAACAATCCAGGAGCGTCAGTGGTTGGTACAGGATATCCGTGCATATCTACCACCTTCTCGTTAGCTGCTCGTGTGCCTCCCGACCAGCCTCGTCATTTCCACCGTACCGAACAAGTCAGCTCCCTCTCCAGGTCCAGCAGTCCTCCACCAGTATTCCCATCCTGCGCCATGGTATTGCGCGTCCAGAAGTCGTCCCTCAGCACGCACCGCGCAACAGACGCTGTTTCATGCAAGGTTCCAGCTCCAAGTTCGCTGTGGCGCAGTCGTCGAAGCGCGATGTGTTGTCAGCTGCACCTCTTCGCATACACAAGAAAAAGTCTGAACGTGGTAGTTCGTGAGTGGACGCAGGGAGAAAAAGAGAATCAGAAGATCTATCCAAGCTGCGTTTAGAGGTGCATACACCGTCTCTGGCGCAGGTTTCCCAAGATAGCAGCACAGTCAGAGCTTGGTGCCTCGCTACCGTACGACTGACTGCCCAGGAACAGGAACCTACCCAAACAGGACGCTGCTATATCACTCTTGTCTTGGAGACGACCACAGGAGTAGAGAGACAATGTGATGTAAAAAGACGAGAAAATTCCCGGCATGGATGGGATTGTGATCCATCTCGGTTTCGGCCACCTTTGTGGACGCTCGGGCCGGCTATACCAACTTCACCTCCTCAAGACATACCTGATTATTGACAAATGATGGGAAGAGATCCAGTACGCCATTCTATCGAAGTTATGGTGACCAGGTCTACTTTCGTTCTCTACGACAACCTCACAAAAACCGGCATCTTCTCAATAGGACACTCGACCTTCACCTCCTGTCCACCCTCAAACACCTCCTCCCCATCCCACAATCGCCACTTCGCCCCCTTCGACAAATACACGCTCATCTTCCTCACCCCCGCTTTCAGAACAGGCGCCACAAGATATCTCTCCCCAAACATATACACCGTCTCCACCCGCCAAGCCCTCTCATCCTCCGGAAACTCATAAAACAGCATCCTCATGACCGGGCTCCCCTTCTCATGAGCCTCCTGCATAAGGCTCCTCGTGTAATTGCGCATCTCCTCGCGCATGGCGATGTACTTCGTGCAGATTTTGAGCACGTCCTCGCCGTACGACCAGACTTCGTTCGGGGCGCCGGGGGCGGTGTCTTGACCCGGTGGTTTGGGTTCGCGGTCGCCGTGCAGGCGCATGACGGGGCAGAAGGTACCCCATTGGAACCAGCGCGTGAAGAGCTCGCGGAAGGCTGGGTCGGAGGGGTTGCCGCCGTGGAAGCCGCCTATGTCGGTTGTCCACCAGGGGATGCCCGCCATGCCTGGAGGTGAGGATGTCAGTGGATCGATCATCAAGGGGTTGGAAAGGGGGTAGTGCTCACCCATATTCAACCCCGCCGCAATCTGATTCCTCAAAACCTCCCAACTCGACCCAATATCTCCACTCCAGACCAACGCTCCAAACTTCTGACTTCCCGCCCACGCACACCTGAGGAGATTCACCACGCCCTCTTGGCCTTCAGCTGTCATCCCATCGTGGAAAGCCCTCGCATACTCGCGCGGATAAGCATTTCCAATCTCGAGATTCGGACCAGCATGATACCGATACAACTCGAAGTCGTAGACGCTATACTCCGGCTCCGCCTCATCGAGCCAGAAGATCTTGATGCCGTAGTCGTAGTAGTTCTGCTTAGCCTTCTTCCACACAAAGTCTCTTGAGGCGGGATTCGTGGCGTCAAAATATGTGCTATACGCTCCCGTCTCGGATGCAACACGAGGCCCACGATCATGGCGGATTAGGAGCCCTTGGTGGAGCATTTCGTCCCAGTTCTCCGAGGCGGGCTCGACGGTCGGCCAGATGGAGATCATGAGTTCGATGTTCATCTGCTTGAGCTCAGTCACCATGGCTTTCGGGTCAGGCCAATACTTGGGATCGAAGGACCAGTCGCCTTGGTGTTTCCAGTGGAAGAAGTCGATGACAATTACGTCGATGGGGATCTGTCTCCTGTTCGATGCGTCAGCTAAGTGGTCTGATGCAGAAGTGCTCCGACTTACCTCTTGTATTCCCTCGCAACCTCTAGCAATTCTTCCTGGCTCGAGTAACGCAACTTACACTGCCAAAACCCAAGTCCATACTCTGGCATCATAGGCACCGTACCAGTAACACCAGCATACGCTTGCAGGATCTCTTTAGGGCCATCGCCAGCAACTATCCAGTAGTCGATGCTTTTCGTCGAGAAAGATTCAAAGCTCATGATGTTCTTTCCAAGCACAGCACGACCAATGGCTGGGTTGTTCCAAAGTAGCCCGTAGCCTAGAGAGGACACGGCGAAGGGAACGCTGGCTTGTGAGTTGCGCTGCGCGAGCTCGATATCGGTACCCTTGAGATCCAGATACGGCTGCTGGTATTGTCCCATACCGTAGATGCGCTCATTAGGATCCAGAGATTCCAATCTCATCGTGGCGTGGAAACCGTCACTGCCGGGAATGCCTTTGAGCTCGCGAGCTTCAACTTTCAGAGCACTGCATTTGGCATCCTGAAGATCAAGACGATGGCGAGCATAATCCTCGAGAATCTTCTTGCCAGTCGCGGTATTGTATATGATGATCTTGCCACGATGAGACACTTCTGCACGGATATTTCCATTGGTGATCGACCTGCTGCCTTTGGAATCATCCTCTGAGATGGATATGTCACCATCTGTACTTTTGGGAGCGGTCTCTGCCAGGGCACCGTAGTTTCCTGAGGGCATGGATGCTAATCGCGTGGCTCGGATGCGAAATGCATTTGGACCCCATGCTTCGATCCAGAGCGTGTGGTCGTCGAAGCGATAGATGAGCTTTCCGGCTTCTTTGATAAACATGGCGAACGGCTCGGGATCGAAACAGTCTTAAAACGAGCGACGAAGATGGAAGACGCAAAGCAAAATTTTGTACCTGCGAAAGACCTGTTGCAGGACCGACGTGTACTTTTGTGTGGTCACTTTTGCCTGAGTCGATAAATAGTGGAGCTTGTGCCACAGTTCACCACATCAGCCGGTCCGGTGGGATACGCGGAGTCTGGTCAGCTAAATTGGAGTAGCCGCTGCAAAGCCATCCGGTATGTGTGACTCTGTCCCACATGTCTGTGCTGTGGTCGACGAAGGACTTTGACTGCTTCTTTCAGTACCACCTTCTGCGAGTTTGGCAGGCTAATGTCGGGTGCACCTGACATATCAGCTTGCATATCGAATCCTCGCCTAACGAACACCTGAACGATTTCGTCGTCGCAAGGGCGATCAAGCAGGATAGTCTTGGGAGTCAAGTCATCCTCTGCCTCCTCGCTGTTCCTTTGACTCAGACCTATACCTCCGTTATCTTGTAGCCTCCGAGCCCGCTCGGCGGCATTCATCTGCTTGATGTGAAGAAGATTGCCGCGGACTTGCGGTAGATAGACTCCGTAGACCCAGATGACTAGGCTCGACAAGTACATCGCGAACGGCTCATAGAAGTGACCACGCGCGTATCGGCGAAGATGCCAGAAGACGGCGCCTGCATGCACAAGGCTCAGTCGGCCTTTGTGATCGTCCATAGTAAGCCATCGCAGGATGCTCTCGTCCAGTTGTGCAGCCGAGGGTAGATCTCTATTCGCAGTTGGAGGCCGCTTCTTCAGGTTCGTTGCCAGGCTGATAAAACTCCGATAGGGACAGAGGAGAAGTAGCCGTACCAAATGCAAGTGCAAGATCAAAGGTCCCTCTGAGCCACGAGCCATTGTACTATCTGCATTCGCTTTCCAATGCAGAACGTCGAAACAGTCGCAGGCGCTGTTCCGCCACGCGGCGTATCGAGGGTTCGCAGGCAGCCAGATGGGTTCGGATACTGGCAGCTGGATTTCATCATTGCTTTGGTCGTCTCCTGGCCCTGGACTCCACGCGTGCAAGGGTTGCTGTGTCGTTCTGGCCACCTCGTCTGCTCTCCCAAGTATGATATACGTGAGCAGGACTTCGCTGAAGGTGTGAATTGGTGATGGGACTCGGTGTCTGACAAATAAAGACTGAAGAGCTGAAAGTAGGGTCGCAGATGGCTGCGTTCTGGGGAATCTTGCCACCCAACTCTCCACGTTAGTAGCGTCCCATAGATCCGCATCGCAGGGAAGAACCAACAGTTGGTCTGGCAAACTAATGTGCCCTCCTGGAGTCGCCAGCCAAAAAGTGTAAAGAGCCTTGACCAACCAGCAAGACCACATGAGACGAGTATGGCCTTCTTGGGCTATCCAAGCCTGCCACTTGAGAGCTCCCTGCGAGAGATCAATCTCATCCGCAGGGAACAGGACAACATTCGTCTCATAGAGCTCCATCGCCAGCTCGAAATCATGGCGTGCGGCACTAGCACTTGCCGGAACGTTGCTACCGAATTGGGCAATGGCGTGCAGCAGTGACGCTTGTGCCAGTGGTAAAGGGTCGCAGTCGATCTCTACGTCAAGATTCCAACGCACTGCTCGCCGTAGGAACTCGCGAAAAGCTGCCTCAGTCTGGAAGCTGTCAGGTCCGACGTCGTAGCTAGAGCCGATGGTCGCCGCTGCGAGGACCAGAATCCAGGGCGCGGTGTGTTGGGACCACGTTGTGGCATGAATGAATGGGAAGTCGGGATCAAAGTGCCGTAGGTACAGACCAAGATAGCGACTCAGCTGGGCAGACGATGGAAATGTAACGCTGGCAAACGCTCTTCCCAGACCCGCTTGACGTGTACAAAGTGAGTGGAAGTGCTCCGTGAGTGAGTTGTATACAGTAGCGTCAAGGCCAGGTCCATCGAAACCACTGGCGTGCAAGGCCAAGGCAACGCGACCTGGAAATTGCAGATGTGTTATAGAAGTCTCGTAGTTATCCTCATCCAGGGACACTGGTGACCTGGGAATAGTCTGGAGCGAATGCCGCCCGCCAAAGCCATCCGCGTATAGAGAAGACGCCTTTCCCGTGGCTGCGGTGTCGTCTTCGTAACTGGTGATGGACGACGCTGGCGCTGCATGATGTGCCGGTTGCTGTGAGTTGACCGGAACTGATTGCCAGCCTTCATCAGCCGCAGGGTCAAGCCCAACGCCAAACAGGAGCGAGAAGTCGACATTGTCGGCAACAGGTAGCCAGTTGATGTCGTTCCAGCTGAAATTGTCGTCTACACTTTGCTGCGCGAGGTCTGCAAGACCGGTCGAAGGCACATCATATGCATTCACAACAGCCTCATCCGGGTGATTAGATCGCACAGGCTCTCCAGCAGCTGTTGATGTTGGTGGATCTACGATGACCTCAGCCGTTTGGATCTCTTGCTGTAGAACGGGCTCGACATGAGATTCGTGAGTTCCTACGACGTCCTGCTTTCCATCCAGGGGATTTGATTTATTCGCATACGTGCATGTGAGATCTTTTGATCGACAACGCGTGCAGCGACTGCCACCAGTACATCTGGTCCGAGCTCTCGCGCAATTACGACAAGCCCGGCGTACGCGCTCCCCGGCTTTGGCCCTGCTCATGGAGGAGACGGCACCGTCCTGGACATGTTTGTGATGATTCTGCTCATGTCTTCGACAGCTGTCGGCTCGATTGAAGCTCTTGTCGCATTCTCCGCACCGGAAGATCGTGCCTTGCTCATCGTGGACGGAACGAATGTGGCGCCGCAAATGTTCCGGCCTGATGAAAGTCTTCGGGCAGTGCGGGCAGACGAAGGGATCTGAAGGCGTACGAACCATGGCCAAAGGCCAAATGTCAGATGCTGTCTTCAACGTAAGCACGGTTGTGGGAGAGTGAAGTCCAGTGGGAGAGGCCTAGGCCTTGTAAGTTCCGCGGTGGGGGATTCAGGCTAAGTCGACGATTCTCCTCATCTCAGCCTTTGTGGGGGTGGGATCCCGTAACCTTAACTGCCACGTGAGAACCATGGATACAAGAACAGCTTGTCGATCACGACTCAGAGTCCAGTCTTGTTGTATTCTTCCGTCGCTAGTATCGTTTCTCACCCTTCGACGATCCATTCCAACCCAGATTTCTACTCCACGCGCTGATTCTGCTGAAATGGTTCTTGAGAAAGAGCTGGAAGGGGGTGTGCCCATGCATGTCGAAGAGTTGTCCACTGGTCACGACAAGAACGAGGCAGCACACAATGCCGCGGCCGGTGAGCACACTCAGACGGTCTGGCAAGCTCTGAAGAGCGAGCCAAAGGCTGTCGTCTGGTCGATTGCAGTCTCGACTGCCATGTGAGTGAGGCATTACGAGCTCTTGAACGATTGCTGAGCCGTGACAGTATCATGGAGGGATACGATATCGTCCTGGTTACGTCTCTGTTCGCACAGCCTGCTTTTGCAGAGCGATACGGTTCCTATCTCCCGTCGCAGAACACTTGGCAGATTCCCGCTCCATGGCAGTCCGCTCTGGGGATCGCTCCAACCTTAGGGGCCTTGCTCGGTGCATTCCTCAATGGATGGTTGACGCATATGTTTGGGTACCGCAAGGTGTTGCTGGCGTCGTTGATCGCGATTACTGCTTTCATCTTTCTGCTTTTCTTCGCAACATCTCTGGGCATGATCTTGGCCGGGCTCATCCTCTGTGGCATTCCTTGGGGTGTGTTCGCGACCATGGCGCCTGCCTACGCTTCGGAAGTCTGGTGAGTTGCGACGGTACAAGCAAGACCCATCAAGATGCTGACAGCGAATAGCTCCTTGACTCTTCGAGGTTACTTGACAGTCTATGTCAACCTTTGCTGGGCATTTGGTCAACTGTGAGTAACCTGCTCTATCTATGAGGCACTTGCTGACTTCACTTCTAGAATCGCTGCTGGTGTGCTGGAAGGTTTCGCGACCAATACTTCAGAATGGGCCTACCGTATTCCGTTCGCAATCCAGTGGATCTTTCCACTTCCACTGTTCGCCGTCATTTGGTTCTGCCCGGAAAGCCCATGGTGGCTCGTCAGTAAAGGGAAGATCGAAGAAGCAGCGCATTCCGTACGCCGTCTTACCTCGAAGAACTCCACAGCGGCGCCACAAGATACCATTGCGCTGATCCAACACACCAACATGATCGAAGCCGAGACAGAATCTGGGACGAGCTACTGGAGCTGCTTCAAAAGCGTCGATTTGCGAAGGACAGAGATTGTCTGCATGGCCTTTGCGTCGCAGATCTGGTGTGGATCACCGCTTGGAGGAACGCCAGCGTATTTCTTCGTTCAGGCAGGTCTCTCGTCCTCCAACGCTTTCAAGTTCAGTGTTGGCGGACTCGGCTTGGCATCCATTGGAACAATCATATCTTGGTACCTGATCAGCCGTATTGGTCGAAGAACGCTGTATGTCTGGGGTCTCGGACTCCTCACAGTCTGTCTTTTGATTACTGGCATCGTTGCCGCCGTATCCCATGGTAGCACATCCAGTTACGTTCAGGCCGGCTTTGTCGTTGCCTGGCTGCTGATATATTACCTCACGGTCGGTCCGGTCTGCTACGCCATCATCTCCGAGACGTCCGCAGTAAGGCTCCGAAACAAGTCAGTCTGCCCTTCGAGAATGGCATACTACATCTCGCAAGTAGTCGGAAACGTCATCGAGCCTTATATGATCAATCCCGGAAACGCAAACTGGCAGGGGAAAACGGCACTTTTCTGGGCAGGGACATGCGCTCTGTGCTTCGTCTGGACATTCATTCGACTGCCAGAGACCAAGGATAGGTCTTATGAAGAACTGGATCTTCTATTCAACGCCAAAGTAGGAGCTCGCAAGTTTGCTTCGACAAGGGTTGATCCATATGCGGCTGTGGGCGAGAGAGTGAAGCGGGAGTGAACGCCACTATCCGTGAGCGCGATCGCGGGTCATCGATTTTTGGCCCACAGTGGGTTCGTTGTGCAGTAACATAGGCAGAGAGTACAGCTTCGATGGAATGCATTCATGTTGTTGTCTTTTTGTCTTGTTGTAGAGAGAGACAGCCTCACGCGCCTCGCTGTTTCCAACTTTCACGTGTGCACGGGCCATGGATCGGATCTATATTTCCCCGAGCCGATTGAAAACAACCTCCTCTCCTGAAAGGAACTTCTTCCTCTGCAAGTCTTGCAATGTTCACAAATACGTCACGAATATCATGATGAGATGCTGCGATACTGTCTTCAATGTGTCTCATGCCGGAGTTCAGGAAGAAACATGCCAAATCACCAACGGCGGTCAGAGCATGGCTGTTCTTCAATCTCGGCAGAACAGCGTTCTCAAAGATGGAGAGGAAAGTCGGACGATCTGATGGTTATACTGCATGGGCCAGCAGGCATACGTGACATGCATGAGATTGGCGGCTGGAATACTGACGAGACTAACAATGTCTTGTTCGCGTACTCGGGTCTCAATCAGCTCGCCCAGCAATCGCCATCGAAAGACGTCAGATGGTCCCTAGTCTTCGCTGGTAAAAGGTACTGTATCACACGACAACCCCAGAATTGTTCCTGCACCATCGTATTACCCCGCAAATTGGGCATGCGGGATGCTAGGAAGAGACGATTTTGCCTGCCGGAAGACTGTGGGATGACACTGCTCTTACGGTATCCCACCGGGAAGCCCAAGATTTAGGCAAGCTTGGTCAATGGTCATTGATGGAGATATGCAAACTAATTCGACGACCACAATGCATTTAAGAAGTATCATGCCACTTGCATACCTCAAGCTTTAACAAGCTCGGGTCCACCAAAGTCCTCAAGATCGCAACTCAACATGTACTCTGCTCTTTCGTTGCTCACTTTGGCTCCAGCGTTTGCTGCCACAATTTTACTTCCCAGAGAGGGCGCCGGCCCGACTATCAACTTTGGAAACAACACGGGAACACCGAAACACCTAGCGTCTGGCATCCTTTATGGGCTTCCTGACAACCAGCAGCAGATACCTTCCGCGCTCCTTGATGGATTCGGTTTCAACTATGGGCGAGCTGCTGGAGCTCAGGTCGGTGGTGGATGGTGCTATGGCCAGGCACCCTATGAGGTTAGTTTCAAATATAATTGGCATATTGCAAGACGGCTGACCCCGTTTCTTGAAAGCAACGATTCGCAAGCGCTCTTAGCAACTACCAACTAACACGCGCGCATGGAGGCTCGTTCGTCTTGATGCTCCACGACTTATGGGGCTTCGACACAACACAGAACTCGTCATGTGCTGGACCAGGCGACAATGGCGATTGGGCGAGCTACGACAAGTTCCTCAATGCCGTAATCGCCGATATCAACAAGTACAAGATGCAGAGTAACTTAATCATCGACATTTGGAACGAGTCAGACAACGCTCCATTTTGGGGACGAAGTATTGATCAGTGGCTCGCCATGTGGGGACGTGGATACTACAGGCTTCGGTGAGCACTGCCTTGTGGCATTCCGACAGCAACCTGGTTATGCACCGACACTGACATATTCTCGAGTGCGGCATACAATAGCGGCACAGTCCAGCTCTCTGGACCTACAACCGCGGGACAACCGAACTTCAACAACGATTGGTTCACAAGCTGGGCTTCGTACGTTAAGAAGAACAACTCCATTCCAGACCAATATGTGTGGCATGAGGAATCCGGAGACAGCTCGTCCATGTCGTCCTCATACGACGGCCTGGTCGCAATTCTCAAGCAGAACAAGCTGCCCCTGAAGACCGTCAACATCAACGAGTACGCAGTCTTCGACGAGCAAGTTCCCGCTGGCTCAGCCTTCTGGATCTCACAGCTTGAGCGATACAATGCCATCGGGATACGTGGCAATTGGCTTGGCGGAACTCAACTCCACGATCTGGCGGCATCCCTGCTCTCGAAGCCTAATCCCAACGAGTACGCAAGCACGGGTTACTTCCCGAACGGCGACTATCAAGTATATCGATACTATAGCCAGAACATGACCGGTAATCGCGTCGGCACCAGCGTCTCCGTAGACGGCAAGTTCGACGCCTACGCAACAGTTGGCGGAAGATTCGCCAAAGTTCTCATGGGCGTCAGACCACCAACCACTGGCACCTACACCGTCACATTGAACAATCTTACAGCTCTTGGGCTGGCAGCGAGTGGCAACCTGAATGTCCAAACTTGGAAATTTCCAGTGGGCAACGACGTTCATTACAGCGAGGTCGACGGACCAACCGACTTGGGAAATATCGGACATTCATACTCGGGCAATACTCTGTCGCTGCCGTACTTCCAGACAGACCGGACTACGACGTATGCGTGGGAGTTTGCAGTTGGAAAGTGAGAGCCGAGACAGAGAGAATCGTGCGGAACAGCATATCCTCGAACGTCCGACAAGATCCGCAGTGAACATGTCTGCGAGCAATAAAATTGACTGTTCTGCAGTTTCATCGTCCAAGAATGGACGGGCTATTTTCTTGAGCAATAGCACCCATTTGATAACTACTTCCGGCATAGTACATTCTGTTTTGGATTGAGCTCGTCTAGGAAGCTAGGTAACCTTCCTCTACTGCTTAGCAGGTCTCGCAGTGGCCTACCACCTCTGTGAGCAATGGCAGCGAATGTAGAGCTGTCACAGCAGCTTTCCTTCTAGGTAATGCACTATTCACGAAGTAAAACATTGAAGTCATTTATCATCCACGTCGAGTGCTGACCAACAATTTGGTTCATTGGCGGCCCTGGATCGTTGCCACTAGAGTTATACTTCAATCTCAACACAAGCCCCAGCTTACACATACCACTTACAAACCACCGAGACCACCGAGACTCATGTCCTCCCTTTTATTGTGACCAATGATCCATCTTTCGTCTCCTCTCTACCTATTGCTTCCATCCACTTAGGTCTTTCCCTACCTTATTTACCCTTCTCGAAAATCACCAAAATGCGTTTCATTGCTCTCATTGCTGCCTACACGACCCTGGTCGCCTACACTGCTGCTGTTCCGATTTCAAACCCGAGCCCAAGTGGCCTCGCCCTCCGCGACACTGTCGGCGACATCACCGACACCGCCAACGACGTCGCCAATGACCTTGCCAATGACGTGGGCAATGACATAGGCAACGACGTCGCTAACGATATCGCCAACGACATACTCAATGGAATTGCCGACATCGACCCCGACACTGATATCAACCTGAATCAAGTCAATATATCTCCCGTCATCAACGCTAAGTAGCATGAAAACATCCCTCAGTTGTACGTCCTAGCTTCGCTCTTCCAAACGTATTCAAAATGAGTTCTAATATCTCGTTTTATAGCTTTCCATTGATAATCTGCGTTACATTCAATGCAGAAGAGAGCGACTTTAGTGTAAATAAGCATCGAGAAACGCAATAGGAAGAAGGTATTACCTCTATGAATTAATTGCTCAAAGAGAGATTTCTTGTGGCCGATAGAGCGGCATCTTCAACTGCAGTACAAGTCGATTTGGGAAAGACCAGTGGCTCTCACATTTTCAAAAAAAAAACTTGATAGCGAAAATGCAACGATCTTAACTCGTCAGCCGAGCCTCGTCTTTGGAAAGGTGTGGAGCGAAACGATACTAACACAACGGGAGAGAAAGTATTTATTTCGGCAAGATTCTAGCGCCACGGAGGATGCAAGCGTTCGGGGAAATAACTTGTATAAAGCTCTGAGGAAGACCATGAATTGATACCTGACAGGAGCGGACTCAGACGTCTTGGTAAAAAATTCCTATCGAGCATCATAGACTCGAAAATTGGGAAGGAGAACGCCAAATCCATCGCCGTCTGCGCCCATTGCAGTCACCGGACAGGATCGGTGGGAGTAGATTTAACGGCGGAGATAGCGTTTCGTTACCTTTCCTAAGCAATTCGTTCGCACACGGCCAAGGCTGGAACTCAGTAAGAGGTCCGGCCCATTGTCCACTAACCGAGTTTGGAAGGAGTGGCCGGGCACGAGGCTGAGCGAACTGTATCTCGCGGATCTTGGGTACATGTAAGTCAAAGCTGCTCGAGCTTCCCAGCCGTCGCCTTATCTTGTGTTGGAGATGGTGCACTGCGGCGAATAGAAAAACAGGTGTAGCTGTAGCTGATACATAACAGGGGTTGGACACGAGCTCAGATATTTTAAGACTAAACGCTGTTGAGAGCAAACGCTTGCAAAAGCTTAAGAAAGATCTTCGGTCAAGTATGTCTCCCCACCCAACCGGCCCACCATCTGAAGCTCACTTCCTCGTTCCACTTTCTTCCAGCTGCCCCTTTCTGCCAACTATAGATTGGAGAGGACGTCCCTACGAACACGCTTGATCCGCCGTGATCACATGAAAAGCTTTCCGAGAAATGATGAACGTTGGTCCAACAGGAAACCCGCCCATCATGATCGGAAAGACGGATGCGTCCACGACACGCAGGTTATCGACACCGTTGACCCGAAATTTTGAGTCAACGCAATAGTTGCGGTCGCCTTTAGGGCCCATTCGACACGTCGAAGTAATTGAAGTTGATCAATGGTGCTTCTCTCGGGCTCGTGGACCGCAACTCGACTATGCATGCGGCGTTGCAAGGTTTCATCTTGACCATGGACCAGTAAAAAGTGCTCGCGGGAACTTGCTCACGACTGTAGCCTGGGAAGTAGCCACGAAAGACGGCACTGGCGCCACCGAAGAAGAAAACGTCCGAGTCGTTGTTTTGGCTTTGTTTCGATCGATACCACATGATTAGTGGCGCGCCTCCCTCTCCGTACGGTCCAGTATGATCGTTTTCCCATTGCTCGAGGCAGGGATCGCTTTGGTTGGACAGGCTGTAGGTACAGTTGGCGAAAGGATTGTTCTCGAAATCAACGTTGGCTTGAACTACAACGTCGCCCTCGTAGTTATCTCGCATGTTATTTTCCTGCTCGTAAGTCACTGCACTTGTCCACTTTCCTTCTTGAAATGAGATAGGGGCCACTTACAACTGCTGGCAGGTCGACAACGACAGGTATCCCAAGTCGTTGAAGCTCTTCACGACGGTCATCAGTCTCTCCAAAGCCTCTCGAGTCAGAGTTCACATTAGAGCGAAGGAGGACATACCGCAACGTACCCATCGTAGCCATGACCAGGTATACCCTCAGGCAGATATTCATTCCTCTCCAGCTCCATGAAATACTGTCTCATTTGCTCAGGACGCCAAGAGTCGTCATTGGTCAAGGTGGCAATGTATCGCCAATCGTTGTCAGGCGGCAACGCCCAGTTCATTCCATTTACTTCGGAAGAGCCGCCCAAAGTGCTGCCGCGAGGATACAGAATACCAAGCCTGTTCATCCACATCAGCATAATAACAGGTTCTTTAACCAACGCCATTCCACATACGGCTTTGCATTGGCTGGAGGATCCAACCCGACATAGAGGGAGCCATTGGTCAGTCGGTATGTGTATTTGTTATCTCGGGCGCCTGTGTCTCATTCTTGAAGTGATTGACGAAAAAGTTCCAAGCAAAGCCGGGTGTTTCTGATGCTATGGTATTACTGCCTAGGTGTCAGCCTTATACCTCCATAGATAGCATCGATCTTCAGGACACTTACAATCCTGGGATCACTTCTGTAAGGTTATGTCCCTGGTTATCACCCGCCTCGATGAGGAAGACTGAGTGTCCATCCCGGGCAAGATTTGCACTAGCTTGATGTTAGTGAGGCAGTACGAGTTGTTGTTGTCAACTCTAAATCTCGTGTGATGCAAGCCTACGCGAGCGTACCACCTCCCGGACCAGAACCGATAATAACGTATTCGTACTCTATCTGCTGAGCAACAGCAGCTGCACCCAGCAGCAGAGACCAGAGCGCAATGGACTTCATTCTGACCAAGTAGATGACTCCAAACAGTAAGGGTCTAATCTTCGACGCGTTATGGACTTCAGTACTTCTAAGAGGGGTCGTGCCTTTTATGCACACTTTGAGATAGGCACTCCAGCATCGATGTTGCTGTTCCACGGAGCGGTATACTTACGACTTACAGCACGAGCTCCGTCGTATTCAAGCCACAACATGAATAAGTTGTAGGCACTGGAACAGACGAGTTGACAAACCATGTTGCCATGAGTGCGGGGGACGACATCATCTGTCTAGATCGCTCCACCACAAGAGTGATTCTACGCGACCCACACAAGATTCATCTCCAGACTACAAGCTCGAGAGGGCAGAAATGTGATGTCCGCTTGGTCAGCGTTCTATGGCGAAGGAGCAAGGCTGGCTGCCTCGCACGCGTTACCTGAATACACCTCAAATGCGAGACCGAGAGGACTTCTGAACGCCGTGGCCGTTTGGGATTGAACGACATACATATTCCCTAAAAGGTTCATCTGCTTAGGGTTCCACAATAGATTGCAGCATTTGCGTTTGGAATCACAGTCACGGGAGCAGAATTGAACACAGTCTGCGGAAGTGAGACGGCATTGATCGATGCTGAAATTGATCCTGCTTCTAGAGGTTCAATTTACGGGAGCGATTGCCGCGAGCAATTGGTTTGAAGGAGGAACAAAGCGGTACACAGCAACTACAATAACAAGATCATAGTCTCTACTTTAAAATAAGTATATCTTTCACAAGCTTTACCTCCACCGATTGAAGCAAGAACAGTATCGAGCAACTTTGATCGAGCGGATGACGGGTCGAAATACTGTACTCAGTAATGCTATTCCATACCGAGCCCTAAGCGCCTCATGCCTTTAGGTGAACGGTGTGGCTAAACACGTCTCTAAGCAAGAGGAATCGAAGTTGCATATGGCAGAGCCTTTTCACGTGCCCGGTACATCGCTCACATGCCTTGATCAAGCGACGATCCAGACGACGTGGCCACGTCAACGCCTATACGATCCAGTCACAGACTGCACAGTCGACTATAGCGTCTTATTCTTCAAGAGCATCAACGTCGTTCGAGAATCATTTCGCATACCCTGCTGCCCATGGACTTCGGCGGCTACACACCTCCCCGCACGAATACAATAGGAACACTCGATTATGAAGCAATCTACGCCAACCGCTGCGTAGTCCTACCACGTTTCCAAGCCTAACAGGACAGGCACCCAGATCTCAAGAACGGCTTCAACACCTCCTCTTCAGTGACCAAGGATCTTTTCATCCCCTTGAGCGACTGGTTGCAGAAGTACAATCTCAGCGATGTAGCCTATGTATTCTGACAGTACGATCAAGGTTCGGGAATTTATTCGGTGGAGCCGACGTTGTATTTGCTGAAGTGTTCGAATAAAGAGATTATAGCCATTCTGGCGGCGGGTGGGTATAACCAGACGAGAAGGACGAACGACCAGGAACTCTACCACAATGCTCTGGCGAGATCAGAGAGCAAAGCCTCGCGCGGCCGACGTCGGTGTCTGGAAGTACGGACAACAAAAGTTTTCTAGAATGGCATTGAGGACATATAACCCTGCCGATCGGAGTGTGATGTGTCCCCAACTGTGAAGTTGGATGTGGTCGGTGATGAATCATCTAGCGGGTTCCAGATCTGCCTTCCGTGTTTGTGGCCACACTACCGCGACTCGTAGGAAACCTGAGAGATGCGGTATGTGCAAGCACCTATGAGATCTCGTGAGTATGTCTGCTTTCGATTCAAGTGTGCTGACTTTGGCTGCCACATTTGAGTAATGCCAAGCCTGATCCAAGACGAGGCTGCGCGAATTCCATCTCGCGCTTGGCCTCCGCAAGTAGTCGCTGCACATTATCACTACTAAGAGATAACAACACTGGCTCAAGAACGACTCCTACTTGGAAAAACGAACTGTACTCATCAGAGGGAGACCGCATACACAAGTTCGAACACTCTTTGAATCTTGAATGATGACGACCTCTATGATCTATAGTCTATGTTGAATAGCATGACCTCGTTTTAACCGTAATTTCCATAACAGAGCAAAAGAATGCCTAAATAACAAAAAAAATTTCCGCCCCCTTGACTTTCTACTCTCGTCTTCCCGCTATCTCCAACAGAACCAACAAAAGTTCATAAGATATCTAAGCCCCTCTTCCACAAAAGTTATGCCCCTTAGCGGTACAATAACTCTCATACCCATAGGAAATCAGATAATCGTTCGGACCATCAAGCACCGATCCAGGCTTATACGCACCACAAGCCTGGGTGATGGCTTGGTTCGCAGCAATACTGTCAGACCGGTAACAGAAGACCGGATATGGCGCATAGGGAGCCTCATCGGGCGCCGAAAAATTGCACGCGTATGCGACGACGCATGCACTGATGGAATAGATGTCGTCGTAGCCGTCAATCTCTGCGCCGTCGCCGCACTGGGCTTGCAAGGCGGCGTTCGCGGCGTCGGTGCTGGCGTTGTCGAGTTCTTCGGTGCCTTCGGAGGGATAGCATGCTGTTGAGTCGATTGTTATGCGCTTCTGGTGAGCGTTACGGCGAGTGACAGGCGCGGGCCCGGAGAGGCGAGTGTGCACTTCGGTGCCGTTTGGGTAGGTCCTGACGGAGTAGACGCCATCGGGGGTCCCTTCGGGGATGTGGAATGCTGAGGCCGTGATGAGGCTGAGGCTGAGGCCAGCAAAGATAGCGCTAAACTTCATGCTGCTGGATGCAGAGTGAATGATTAATTCCAGGGAGTGTCTTGTACGGTGTTCCGTGGGCTTAAGCCAAGAAAGAGTGTAGATCGACGAACATCCTGTACTCTTTATAAATCGTATGCACACATGGCACTCACTTTCGACGTCTCGATAGGAGAGACAGCGTACAACGTACGAGTACGTGTACGTGTACGAGTTGAATCAAGTCCGCATTATACCGACGACCAC
The DNA here is from genome assembly GCF_010093935.1 of Zasmidium cellare ATCC 36951. Lineage (NCBI taxonomy): Eukaryota > Fungi > Ascomycota > Dothideomycetes > Mycosphaerellales > Mycosphaerellaceae > Zasmidium > Zasmidium cellare. The sequence goes on along the minus strand of NW_022987004.1, from coordinate 118,237 downwards.
GTCAGCGACAGTCGTAATGAGGCTTTCTTGATCGATTACGATGGGTGCAACTACACAGAACTTAATGCCTTAGGCTACTCCTTAGGCTGCTCCTGGGCATAAGCTAGAATTGAATGTTTAGGGTTAGGAATATGCTAGCTTGTTATAGTTGTCCGGTCTTGCAGTCATGCAGCAAGTCAGGGCGTTCAACTTGTTTGGACTCCAAGGCTTCGTCAGGAACGTGAAGATAGATCACAAACGTTGTCGATGTGTATGGGTCTTGAAGTGTTCGATCTAATCACGTCCGGTTACATTGCCTCCCTACACCATGCGTACATCGATCGATACATCTCCACTATGCTAAGGGTAGTCGGCCGGTAGACCCCTTCCCACTTACTCGACATATGTATATATAGTATGTAACCGCCTATTTGGCGAGAAGTCATCCAACGCTCGTACTCGTACATTCCACAGAGACCTTCTACAGGAATGGCAAGACTCCTTCACTCTATGGGGCTGTCCAACTCCATCAAGCAGGCAGATGCGTAGCCTTAATCGAACAATCGTTCAGACTTGGTGGTCACGACAAGACCTCTCTCGACCTTCGCCGACTAAAGTATCCACTGCCATACAGAAAATCAGCGTCGTCCGGCATTACTTCGACTACCTTTCCATCCCCTAGAGCACCACGAAGTTCGGCGGCGATGCGAAGACGAAAGATGTCCCTAGGAATCATTTCGTCACCCTGGACTACCCATTCATCTATGCCGGCCTATCCGAAATCCTACCGCGATCTCAGGTCCCCCAGATTAAAGACCCTTATCTCGCCACTTGCTCATTCAGCAAGGTATCGCGAGTCGGGAGGTCCTACCACCACGTTAAAGTCATGATAAGTAAGTACATCCCCGAGGAAAAATACCGAGACCTTATGGCGACTGCCCATTCGAAGTGCCGTGTAGGTGCAGGAGTCGAGTGCGATTCGGAATTTTACCGAGAAGGTCATGCCTTCAAGGTCGTTGGGCAGCCTTAGATGAAAACCCAGATCTATTCACTAGCAGTTCTACACTACCTCCCTTCCCCTCCCGTCCCTCTCCCCTCTACCCAAAATAACAATACCTCTCAAAACACTTCCCACACTGCCTCGGCAACCCCCTCAACCCATCCTTATACTTCACCGCACAAGCCAAACAAACCGCCCACCCCTCCTCCCCATTCTGCGTCGCAATCGCATTCCCATTCGCAATCATCGCCCTCGTCTCCGCCTTCGAATACTGGATTTTCAGCGTCGATTGCCCGGAGGGGTAGATGTAGGGCACGTTGGGGAGGTTGATGATGAGGATTGTGGGTTGGTTGTTGTTGGGGCCGTTGTTGTGGTAGGAGGGTGGGGGGTTTCTGTTGGCGTTGCTGGAGTTGGTGTTGAATTGCGCGGGACAGCCGAAGAAGGCGGCGCGTTTGTTGAGACCTTGGGCGACGAAGGTGTCGGCGTCGGGGATGTAGGGCATTTTGGTCAGGCCGGCGGCGCGGGCGTTGAGGTATGTTTGGTGGAGTTCGGTGCCGTTGGGGTAGTTGTCGTTTGTGTCTGCTGAGTTGTCGCCCGTGATGAGGACGTCGACGGTTCGGCCGGGTTGGATGAAGGGCCAGATTGGGACGTTTTGACCTGCGACGCCGCCGTCGACGAGGGTGAGTTTGGGTTGGGTGTTGACTCGGCTGCTACGGGGGTATTTGTAGAAGGGGTTTGGATAGAGGCCGAAAAGGTCCTGAAAGCTTGGGCTCCCGGTCGAGTTGATAAAACCTTGGAGTAAGTTTGCCAGTGGAGAGTCTTCGTCGAAGAGAGGCTCGAGGGGTTGGCAGACGGAGGAGAAGATGTCGCTGCTGGTGCCGAAGACATAGCCGATGTTATCGTAGTGGGTGATACATTTACCTACCTGGGTCGGCCGGCCGTTGGTGAGGTTGCTGCCCATGTATTCTGTGTTGGCGAAGGCCGAGACGCCTTTGTCCCAAGAGCCATACTCGTAAGGGTGGAATTCGTACTGGGTTGCGTTGAGGGTGGGATAGCACTGGCCCTCGTAGCTTCTGTCGACACCAAGGGCGGTCATGATCGGGTATGGCACATTGAAGGAGGTGAAGTTGCTGTATGATGTCAGGGTGGACAACCGGATTTCATCGCCACCGTCAGGGCCGTAAAGAAAGCCGTAAGAGAGCAGACGGCCATAGGGATCGAAAATGGTTGTGTCAAACCCAGCTCTCTCCTTGTCCAGGATATCATCTGTTATCTCCAAGTACTGGTCTGAATTGAGGATGTTGGCAGGCAAGAGGAAGCTGTTCTCGAAGGCGTCTTCCCATAGATTATCTCGCAGGGATGATATCGTTGGCCAGTTGTTACCAGCGAGAGAACTCAAGAACCATGCACCTCCTGTAGCATATTAGCACTTCCATCTTTCCCCTCACCTGGCATGCGTACCTGATAAACCAGACTCATAAGTAAGCCCTTGATAAAGCCCACTGACGCTCGAATTCCCATCCCTCCCATCAAAAGCCTGCACGACACCCGCACCCTCCAACAAAGCCCGATAACCACCCCCGCTCGACGCAAGTCCAACAGAAGGCAAAGAGTTGGTATTGAAGCGACCTTGCTTCTTCAACCAAGCCGCCAATCCAGTATCCGCTTTCCTCTTGCGAGCATTGTAGTATCTGCTCTCATCCGAGCCGATACCTCCCGCGGGCCTCACCAGCTGCGTGTTTGGGCACGAAGCCGGAATTGGCGCATAGTCGTCATCGAGCAGTCGCTCGTCCAGATGTTGCTCCGTCGGCGTAGCGGATGTAAGAGCAGAAGCAAAAACGAGAGAAACAACGAGCGAAAAGACGCCCATGATGAGCGATGTTCCCTCTGCGAAAGGAAAGCTTCCCTCTGCGAAAGTCGAAGTTCCTACCCTGGGCACGTAAATACGAAAGTGAAAACAACCGAAGTAGCCCCAAGATATACGAATTCCCCGGGTCCTGGGAGAGGCAGTGCTTCCGAAGTAGATCGTTCGTCATGTCCGGGCCTGGCTGATCCTTGGCTATATCTACCAAGTATGTAGAAGGAAGAAAAGCACAGGCGAAACTCACCTCTTCCTCTCGCAAGCCAGGCCCAAAACTGCATCAGTTTCGAAAAGTGTCTCTGATCCAATTACCAGGACGGCGTGCAAAGTCTAATGGCAATGAGAGATGTTGGAGCCCGCCTTGCCCAGAACGCCGCGCTGCACGAGCGCCTCCGCCACATAGCGTGATGAGATGGCAAGCGATGAGGAGATCGGGGTGGCTTGCAGTGAAGATGACGGCGAGGCTGAACTGGACCTCTCCCACTGTTTTTCTTCTTGTTGTGATTGCTGGAACAGAACGTACAGAGTGCGAAACCGAATGACTCGCCCTTGATGGTTTGTCATCGGGGGCATGTCTGGGGAGGGATGGAGAGCGAACGGCCCAAGAGGTTGGGCGAAGCCACTTGATAAGACAAAGACGCCTGCCATTTCACCATGTAGCCAGATCACAACAGTAATGTCGAGTATCATGTTACTAATGCGATCGTGGTAGATGTTGCGGATTCCTGTCATCAAAGGGAGGTAATCGTGAAGTCGAGTCGTGAGCGTCGCAAAGTTCCAATTTTGACTTCACACGATGAAACCAACGACCCCACCCGCACGTGCGGCTTGCGCGACGTCACATGGCTATCGACAAGGCTATATACAATCAACACCGTCCGCTGGAGCTTTCTCTCTCTGTGATCTAATTTCTGGAGAGACTGCTTAGTACTGAGAAGGTGTTCTGTTAACCATATACCCAGCAATCCACCCACCCTACCCAAAGGCCAACCTCCTCTGCCCCTTCTCCACACCCCCTCCGCCACCAGCACCTCCACCAGGCGGTCGACCCCTCCCCTTCGACTTATTATTTTTCGATAACGTCGGCGGCACAGCTTTGGGTGGCGGTGGCCTTGGCGGCGGACTCTCACGCTCATTCTGCAAGTCCTGCGCGAAATGGAAGTCATCGTGCTCTGTCTTCTCGGTCTCTGGGACCCGTTGTCTGCAGCGGGAGCATTGGTAGGTGTCGTCTGATGTCGTGGTATTGTTGTCGGGGAGATCGTTTGCCTCGTGAACTGAGGGTGTTGATGGGGTGTCATCTGTTTGTGGTTGGAAGGAGGGTGGGAGCGTAGACTGTTCTGCCGTGTCCCGGTCTGGTCCATGTGGAAACTCCTTGTCTTCGTCCTCGTGGTGCTCATAAAGCTCATCAATCGGATCCACATTCCGCGCCTCCATGCCACTTCCTTCACCATTGTTGTCTTCATCAAGAGGCGGAGTCTCCATACTGTCTTCCCTCTGCGATTCGCCATCATCCTCCCCGGTCCCATCCCACCGATGCGCAAAAAACGTCGGAATCCCTCCAGCCTTAATCCTCCTCCTCTTCTTCTTGGGCTCACCCCTCGAGCCTCCACCACCACCACCACCACCGCCGCCAAACATCCCACCACCCCCTCCCTGCTGCAACTGCCTCGCCTCATCCCCCCTAACCAAAAACCCTCCAATCCCCTTATTCCCCACCACCCCATCCTCAAACCCCCCAACACTCAAACTCAAATTCGAACAAGGCCACGCCCGTCCATCAACAATAAACATCGCCAACAACCGCTTGGCCAGATCGAACAGCACCTCCTCCGTGATGCCCTTCCCCATGGGTATAGGAATCTGTTTACTCCGACTCTGCTGGCCCTGGCGATGGTGGAGGTTGATGGTCTTCGGACGGCGTTTGTGTTCGAGGACGCCTTCTTCCACGAGCCGCCCGAAGATGTCCGCGACGAAGATCCGCAGCCATTTGCAGGCGACTTCCATAGTATTGATGGAGGGCCGGAAGGATTTGGCGGAGAGCATAGATTTGATTTGGGTGCGCGGGTTGATTTCGCTGTGGTCTTCGCCTCGGAGGACGGAGTAGAGCCAGGAGCCTGTGTCGTCGCCCAGCTGTTTCTTGAGTTGCTCGATGGGGACGGGGAGGAGGTCCTTGACAGAATCCGTATTAAACGCCGCCACGACTTCATCCCCCAACTTTCCGCCCAAGTTCCTGATCTTCGTAAACTTGAACCCGCTCAGAAAATGCCCCACGGCGCGATTCCGAATCACAGTCTGTCGATTCGGTTTCTGATACCCACTGCCCAGCTTCGCCAACATCTTGTTCTTGCTGAGCCCCGCCGAGCACGTATACCTCGACTTCTCATAGACCTTCTTCCTAACATCCCGCACGATCTCCGACCCAATCAACATGGCGATATCGTCCCAATCCGGATCATCCTCTTCACTCTGGCTAGCATCCAAATCCACCAACGCATCCGCCTTCCAATCCAGCACCGTCGTCGGCGGTCGCGGCAAACACTCCGTAGGATCATCATACGGCGGCGGGCCCCCCAACTCGGGAAACCTCTCCAACATAACGGCATGCACCTGCGCCGACAAATCCAGAAACACCTCATCGATACTCGCCTTCTCCACCCTCTGCTTCTCCTCCGGCAAAGCCTCCTTGATCACGGCCAAAATCTTCCTCGACTCAATCCGATACGGATCGAGACTCACCTTCCGACTCGCAATCTCCTTCCACGCATCCTCCGAATACCCCCATGAGACATCCCCCTCTTTCCACGTCGCGACGTGCTGACAGATGATATCCGGACACTTCTCCTTCGCCTCCGTGATCGTCACATGCCGACTCAATCCATACGCTCGCGCGGGGTAGTTGATCGCTATCAGGCCCTGCCATTGCTGCACCGCGAGGGGTTGGTCCGCGGGAACGTCGAGACGGACCATTTCGCATTGTGCATAGAAGGCGTCGAGGTCGATGTGTGCGATGACGCGCAGGGGGGAGTTGGTCGCATAGTGAGCGAGGGTGGAGAGGTTCTTGTAGGTGAATTTGCTGCGGCGGGGGCGGCGGTGGGAGGGCGAGATGGGGGAGGAGGCAAAGGGTTGGGAGGAGGACATCGTCCTTGTGGTGGGGTGGTGTTATGGCATGCTCTGTCCTGGATGCGGTCGGGTCGGTGGTGGGATTCGAGTGTGCTCGAGTATGGTGTACTTTGTTGAACATTCACTTGACGTCGCGTAGCTTCACGTGTCGGTTCTAAAGTGGTGACGTCACGCGATGGACTAAAGAACTCAATCACGGGACTGAAAACCACACCCTTAGTGCAACATACATCCCCATTACTCCTAAGCCATCTCAGGAGCTTGGAGTGCAATAAGCAGCGTAGTCACTTATGGAATCCGGAGAGATAGCAGTTCCATACATTCCACTATGACCAGAACGGGGAGGGTACTCATGCTGCGAAACAGTGTATTCACTACCCTACGTATCGCAAAGAAGAGGAAGAGCCTACACACCCCACTCTAAGCAAAAGTGGAAGAAGAAAATCAAAACCAAAGCGCGCCCACGAAAATGCCTCGCTCGTCGCTTGCCTGATCGCTCACTCGCCCACTCGCTGCATGCCATGATGATGATGGGAGAAAAAAAGTCGGAATGGTCGTAATCGTCGTAGGCTGCTGGACGTCTTCCTGATCACTTCCTCGCCCTGATTCTATCGTTTGCCCTTTCTTTCCCAGGTCCCGCTTGTCGGGGTATCGGCCCGAAATAAACACGCTTCCTTCGCTGAATGCCTCCAAACGCAGTTGAATCGTATCGTTATCGTTGCCTTGTCGATGCATATGTAAAGGACGAGGATCGTTGACGTCTTGCACAACGGCCATCCTAACGCCATCGTCGGCCGTCTCGGTCGTAGATGTACTCACGCTCGTAGATTCGCTCGTCGTACTTGGACCTTGGAGGAGCTGGTACCGGTGGGGGTGGTGGGAGCAGCTTTGGTGCGCGTTCACGTTCCTCTCGCTCCCACTGAATCTCCCGAATGCGGTCGCGGCGTTCACGTTTGATGTCTTCCGTAATCTCGACAAGACGCACAACGTCCTCCTGAAACATCGTTAGCGCCCTGTTCATTCACAAGCTTCTGTCCATCACTCACGTATTTCAAGTACTCGATGATATAGAAGTGATCGTCCGTTTCCTCATAATCGTAGCCCTGCTCGTCGATGGCCTCTTTGATTACAAGATCCTTTGTGACCTCGGTCCACATCTTGTCTCGCTTCTTGGGCTTGTCTTCGTTGGTTCGAGTATGGGTGATTTTGATCTCTTCTTTCTCTTCACGAACCTCACGTGGAGGAGGGCGTGCTGGTGGAAGAGGTGGCGGTGAGTGGTAGCCATTGCCGTAATCTGCCTCGTAGATGCGGTCTCCAGAAATGAACTTGCCGCGCCGCTGCCCACTGTAGCGATCCCACGACACTTCTTGAGCCCCACCACCAATACCATCCATGCGGACACGCTCTGTGCCTGGTGGGATGTCGACAAGCCCCCAATCCTTTGTCGCTCCATTCCACGCCTCGCCCGGATAGGCTCGCGAGGCGATCTTGCGGTTGTAGTAGTCTGCCTCTGCCAACATTTCGTCGTCGTATCGTCGGCGGTGAGGAGATGGCGACCTGCGTCTGGCGACACTCACAGACCTTTCACGACGGTCTTCCCAACGTTGAAGTTCGCGGCTTGGCTCTTCACGTTCTTTCGTCTCTCGCTCAAAAGTGATGTCTTCTTCATAGGCTTTGCCGTTACGGGTGCCTTTGCGTTTGATCTCAATTTCCAGACTATCATCCTTTACTTGTGGTGGACTGGGAGGTGGTGGAGGCGGTGTAGGTGATCGAGCACGCTCAACCCCGTGATCGATGTGACGATGATGAGTGATGACTTCCTGAATGATTGGTGGGCGGTAGATTGGCTCAGGTGGCGGGGGAGGTGGAGGTTCGGGTGTTGGCTCGCGTGGTGGTTCTGGCTCAGGTGAGACACTCTTCTCTTTGCGCCGGATGATAATTTCTTCTTTTTCGTAGTCCTGCGGGGGAGGTGTTCGTGGTCGTCGAACAATCCATTCCTCTTCCTTGCGAGCGACCAGATTCGGCCGACTGGCGGAACGGTGACGGCTGCGCTCGCGAATATCAATCTCCTCCTTGAAGACCTCGCGACCTCGTGGACCACGCCGACTATCACGAATCTCGATCTCCTCCTTGTCGACTACAGATCGTGGTGGAGCTGGCGAGCGTCTTTCTCGGATATCAATCTCTTCTCGATCGACCACTGTTCGTGTACGCGGTGGTGGAGCACTGCTCTCGCGTATATCAATCTCAGTCTTGTCGACAGTCGTTCGCGGCGGGGCTGGTCGCTCCCCTCCACCACGTCTAAATCGAATCTCTTCAACAGGAATATCTCGCGGGGGAGGTGGTCGACTCTCTTCCCGTCTGATGTTGATATCAATCTTCTCTTCCTCACGCTCACGTGGAGGCGGTCTGGAGCGAGTGCGCTCTCTGTAGATAATCTCATCGTCCTCGCGACCTCGAAATTCCACCTCGCTCCGTCCACTGCGAGGGTATGGCGGGCCTCGTTCTCGCTCAGACTCCTTGAACACAATCTCCTCCTTCTCAACTCTCTCGGTCGGCGCGCGAGATCTCACCGTCTCGCCACTTCGTCGCCGCCTGGGAGCCCGGCTGTAGACATCCTCTTCCCGATCCTCCCTCACAACCAGCTGACCTGCGTTGGATTGCTTGTCGTAGTCCTCGCGCAAGACGTCCGGCAGACGGGGACCTCTATCCGTCCGGCGGTCGCTGACTACCGTATCTCTCTCCTTGACGACGGTCTCTGCTCGGCGGGGTCGTTCTTGGTATTCCGTGCGGGACATGTCGACCTCGAGGTCATCGTAATCTCGGTCCCGCCGTGGGCGTCGGTAGAAATCGCTTTCTCGATCTTCGTAGCGGTCGGCGACCGGGTAATCTCTAGGATGGCGAGACATGGCCGATCACCTGATATATCGCTCACAGAGCGAACGGTGGCCAGATGTCGTCGTAAAATACTGTCCAGAGCAGACTGGCTGCTAATGTTGGTGAGAGGGAAGGATGCAAGTCGAGACAGTAGCCAGCTGCCTCTGAGTCGTGGGAGGTGTCAGGTGAGGAAAGCACTCGCCCGCTCCACGCGACAGTGCAGTGCAGTGCAGGGCAGCAGTGAGTGGAGGTGATGTTGGGGCAGGAGAAGAGGCCAGAAGCGGGCGGCGTTTCGTTTCGTTTCACACACGGCCGACGTGCGGACGGAGAGGATGTACGGCAGAGCGCGGCGGGCCGTCAGAACGAGGGAGTAAGTGAATGGATGATCGGGCTCGTTCAGTCACAGCATGGAGGACCGTCGTCTTGGAACAGCAGAGACAGCCAGACACGAGCTGGAGGCGGGATTCGCTGCTCACGCTGACGACAGCCTGCATGAATCTGGGCAGCAACAGCAGCGAGACTGCACCATTGCACACCACTAGCGAGTGACGACGCCGCCTTTTCTTCGACGTCCGCTGGGCATCCACACGATCAAAAACGACGATGCCTCATCTTTGGCCGTCGTAGACCAGCCATGCTAGTCGTGCCCACGCCCCGAATCGTCAGCATTCGAACTCTATCCTCCTCCCACCGCGCCGTGGAAGGCTGCTCCCGAACCGAGCCGGCTCGTCTATCTGTCTTCTTCCTGCTTTACCCGTCCGGCATCCTTGGGCGGCGGCCAGGCGTGTGATAAAAGCATCTCCCCTGCTCAATTGCAGGTTTTCTCGCCCAACCCGCCATCTTCTTCCTGCACCATGACGTTGGACATCTCGACGTTTCACTTCACGTTTTCGACCTATTCCTCCGCCGCGTGTATCAAGAGCACTATAAGATGCAGTTCATCCCAAGCTGTGGTGACTGAAAGCCGGAGGAGTTCGGTGCATGCGCGATCATTACCCGAGGAGGCTTGGATTGCATGTGAAAGGACGAGCTCTGCGTCTTAAAATCGCTTGCCTCCTCGTCTCAACACCAGTATGGCTTTTCTTAGACGGACGACGTTGTCAGGAATCCTAGGTTTCAACTGACTGTGAGCGACTCCTCTAGTAGAAGCCGCTCTCTAGTCGAAAATCGCAGGTGAGGCTGTGCTGGTGAATGCATTCAATGGTGAGTCACGGGCGATCTCTCAAGACCAACAACTCCGCTCTTCCCGTCTCTTCAGAAGCAAAGAAAAAGTCTCTCAATTCTGTCAATAACTTCCCCGTTCTACTAAAACACCGATTCATCCAAACCTCGAACTCGACCCCAAAATACATCCCCAACCTCGAATCCAACACCACCGTCCAACCCGCAACATGGCGCCCTCAAAAGACAAAACCCCCATCGAACTGGACGGCCGCACCCTCGAAGGCGGCGGCCAACTCCTCCGCAACGCCCTCTGTCTCTCCTCCTTAACCTCCACCCCCATAAAAATCACAAACATCCGAGGAAACCGCTCCGGAGGCGGAGGTCTCAAACCGCAACATCTCGCGTGCGTCAACTGGCTCGCCCACGCAACCAACGCTACCGTCGAAGGTGCCGAGAAGGGGAGTAAGACGCTCCTATTTCGTCCAAAGGCTTTGGGGGAGGAGGAGCTGTCGCCGGCGTTCGAGGAGAAGACTCTCGAAAACGGCAAGAAAGTCTACGTGTGCAAACTCGAAATCGGCACGGCGGGGAGTACAGGACTCGCATTACAGGCCGTTTTACCATTCATCCTCTTCACGAAATTCCCCGAACAGAGGACGGTAGTACTGGAAGTCAGCGGCGGGACGAACGTCGATGGGGCGCCCAGTTACGACTAGTAAGTCTTCCCATTTCACTAGGAGAGACATATCGCTGACATGATGGATTCAGTATCACCCACGTCCTCCTCCCAACCCTCTCCCGCATCGGCCTCCCACGCATAACAGCAACCCTCCAAAAACGCGGCTGGTCCACCGGCAACGGCCCAGGAATCGGCTCCTTCACCCTCTCCATCCCCCCTCTGACAACCCTCCCCCTGCCGACATTCACATACACCCCTTCTCCCTCCACCACCACCTCCCGCCCAGAACCCCCCTCCTCAATCACGGCGATCTTCCTCGCCCCCTCCACAACCCACACCCACATCTCCTCCATCCTCCCCACCACCCTCGCGCACCACTTCCCACCCACCATCCCCCTGCACATCCAAACAGAATCCTCCCTCTCCGAAAAACGAATCTACCTCCTCCTCCTCGCGCACTTTCCAGGCGACACACACACCCTCGCGAGCGATCATCTGTACGTCCGGAAGATTCGGTCTTTGGAGCGCGCCACGACGGAGATGGTCGAGTTGTGCGCTAAGAAATTGGCTGAGGAGGTGGGGAGTGGGGCGTGGGTGGATGGGTGGTTGAGGGATCAGGTGGTGGTTTTTCAGGCGTTGGCGCGGGGGAGGTGTGTGGTTTTTCCGGGGTGGGAGGGGGATGAGGACGGGGATGGGGATGAAGAAGACGAAGATGGCGATGAAGATTCAGAAGGCGGAGGAGAAGTAGAATCACGAGAACTACGAGAACCAACCCTCCACGCCCGAACAGCCGAATGGGTCGCGAAGATGATGTTGGGGGTCAAGTTCGACGCGCAGGGAGTTTGTGAGGGGGTGGCGTTTGGCAGGGATAGAGAGGGTGCCAATGGGGTGGAAGAAGTGGTGAAGGGGTTGGAAGAGGTGCAGTTGGGTGATTGATGATAAATGATGGTCCTGGTTGATGGAATGGACTGGACGAGTAGATGGGATTGATGAGCTGTGTGGTGGATGCTTGTTGGGTGTTCTTGCTCGAGGATAACAGACCTCGAACTCGAACTCGATGAAATAACTGCGAGGGTTTCAGCAGTGTCTTCCTTCGTATGCATTCGGAGCGAGTCAAAGGAGCAACATCACCAAGCGAATGAACCCGCGCTGTTCACACCACAGCTCGTTCGAATCCAACTCCATGAATCATCATTCTCAAACGCAGCAAAGGCATAGAATATCCGAAAAGAGCTCCATAATCTTGACAGTACTCAGAGAAAACTACCGCAGGAAAACGTACACGTCCTCTGTCTCTAATCTTCCCCGCTAGAGACAAAAAGTGAGACTCAAGAATGCATCCTTCGATCATCGAATGGAAAACGCCCTTCAAACGCCTTCATGAATCCGATCTGCCTCTATCCGCCGGCTGTTTGAACCATATCCAGCTTCACTCCCTTCTCTCTCTTGCACGTATTCTTGCTCTTCATTCCCATCTCTGTCGTGGAGTAGGTAAGGTAGGTATGCAAAACGCCTTTCTTCTAAGTCACAGTGTAACCACCGTCGACGCGGAGATCGGCGCCGGTCACGTAGCCCGCCGCGTCGGAGAGCAGGAAGGTGACGGCGCCCATGAGGTCCTCTGGACGGCCCATCTTACCCTGCGGGATGAGGGAGGTCCACTTCTGGGCGAGCTCTGGGTTGTCGTCGAGGATCTTCTTGGTGCTGTTTGATGATATGTCAGTTGCCGTCCGCTAGTACCACTTTCTCGGGTTCTTGACTTACAGTGCCGTAAGCATGTATCCCGGCGAGATGCAGTTTACGCGGATACCTGCATGAGCCCACTCAACTGCCAACGAGCTGGCGAGATGTCTCACCGCGGCTTTGGCGGCGTTGTAGGGAGCTTGTGGTTGTGGGACGTTGACGATGGCACCTGACATGCTACCGATCATGACCACACTGCCTGCCGCCTTGCGCTCCATCAAGTGCTTGGCAACCGCGCAGGCCCAGAGATACGTGCCGTCCACGTTGACACCCCACAGCTTCTGAATGCGGTCGTGCGGGTACTCGATGGCGTCGAAGTTCTCGGTGAAGCCGGCAGAGGTGACGAGGTGGTCGACCTTGCCGTGAGCTTCGATGATCTCGGCCAAGGCCTGGTTGACCGACTCTGGCTTGGAGACATCGCAGTAGTGAGCGGTGACCTTGGGCACTCGCGTCGCTCCTGGGTTCTCTTTTCTGAACGTCTCCTCCAGCAGCTTGGCCTGCTTCTCACCCTCCTCCTCTTGGATTGGTATGTCAGTATCGATCTTGGCGTGTTAGATGAAGAAGATGGCTGCACTCACTGTTCAAATCGACAATAGCAACATCCGAACCACTGACAACACACGCCTGGCTCATGACCAGACCCAAACCTCTAGCACCACCGGTCACGATAGCACTGCGACCCTCCAAGCTGAAGCTCGACAGCGTCCGCCGGAAATGGAAGCCACCACGGCCCTGAACTGGCGCAGAGCTGGGGAGGTTCTCCTCCTCGGGGTACTCGACACGGATACGCTTGTCGGTACGCGAGAACTGGCCCTCATGCTCAAAGGCACCGGGCTTGCCGGCGGTGCTGTACTCGTCGTGCTTGTCCTTGTCCTCCTCGCTGCGTGCTGGTGGGGTGATGCGGATGCCGCGAGTTGCCTGGCGGGTGAGGAGGGCGGAGGTTGGTGGACGGACGGCGGTGGTGGAAGCTCTTGAGACCTGCCGAAGCAGGCTGGTCTTGATCATGATGGTGGTGTAGGGTGATGGAAGGGGTGGAGTGGCGGTGAGCTTGGTGGAGTGGTGGAGGGAAATTGAAGGGCAGAAGCTCGTGGAGGGTGATAGTGAGCTGAGGATGGAGTGATGATTGAGAAAAGCTGCCACGAGCTTTTCGAGGTCGACCTCACTCAGGGTCTCTGTGAAACGAAACGGCCAATGACGTCGGACGTCTCCACGCGGTGTGCTGTGTGCTGTGTCTATCTGTTGATAATAGATGCACGCACCGGATTGTTATTGCGTGCCTTCACGTCACCGCCAATGCGATGCAGTAGCTGCGGCGTTGAACGACGATGGAAGCTCAGGTCGCTCAACCATTTCTGTGCTGTAGGTCCCAAACTGCTTCAAGCTCCTGGTCGCTGTGACGCTCCCACACTCCCGCTCTCCGCGTCAAGGCCGTGTGGCCAACCGTTGTTGTGCCTGGGGATCACGTGAGTGCCAAGAAGGCCACATCTTCTGAATTCACAGTCCTTGTAGATACCTGCTCCCGTAATCAATCATCTATGAAGGCCTAATAACCGCTGCACAACAACCGTCCCTGCTTCTCCATTTCAGGCTAAGCCCACGATGGGAAATCCATCCTCGCCATTGGCTCCCCCACCATTTCTCGCCATGTCTCGTGTACGGCGTAGAAACTAATCCACAGTGGACGTCGACGCAGAAGATCCCCTCGCAGACCGCATCGAAGTGAAGAGGGAAAAGAGGCATGGCCAAGACCAGCCAAAGCCAAAAATAGTCCGGCCCTCGAATGTACCATTGTACAGTGGAGAGCACTCGTATCGTCTTCTTGAGCTGACGACTTGGGTAATGATGACCAAGAACACCAAGTGGCCATTCCAGTCAGATCTTACGCAGCTTCAGGCAAAGTGTTCGTACTGCTGTGGCGAGAGATTTGGATGGTGGAAGAGCTATTCGCCAGCCGTGAGATCCGAGTTGTCTTGAGAGCGAAATTTGAAATTCGTCTGATACAGTAGAGGGCCATTCCAGTGAGGATCCATGTGAAAGTGCAGAGCGTTAACGTTTTCAAAAAGAGCAACTCGATCCGTTCCCCGTCCTGATATGATCCATGGCCCCCATGCAAGGCTGTCGATTTTGCTTTGGCGTGGCCAGATCCACCACACGATAAAGGTTCGGGACGACCAGATCTGTGGAGAGAAGACCCACTCAGTCGACAACGTTTTTCCCCCGAGGCTTCGTCTACTCTCCTCGCTCCGCTCAAAGTGAAATACCTCATCTCCACAACTCGCAAGCCGTCTGACCAGCCTAAAGTGCGAACGGAAGCGTGGTCGCTCTCCAAAGATCGAAGAATCACTCGTCTTATGCGTTCCACTTTGAGCGGGACGATGAGGGTATGACATCCTCCGACCTGAAGTCTTTGTCCGGGTCAGGTCAAACCTCTGCGGACATGGCCATCTGCGTCTACTCGTTGCTTAGATTAGCGAAGAGTGGCCGCTCGGGTTGGTGCGCTGACGAAGATACAGTCTGACCGGCCTTGCCTTGTTCAGACTCGTCAAAGAAGACCAATAAGGCAGGTCCCTTCAGGCTTCCTATTCTCCAGGGTAGGCAACCACTCAGCGTTAGCCTTGGCCTGTGTACGAAGGAGCCTGTCTCCCCGATCTCGTCGTGCGCGCCACCTCAGAATCGTTCGGCTTCTCAGCTGCATCAACTTGCTCATCTTCAACAACCTTCCCTTCGACAACCTCCCCATCCCCACCCACCTTCCTCTTCGCCCCCTTCCTCGTCCCCTCATACGTTTTCAGCCCCTTCTGCGGCACCAACCCCTCCCCCCTTCCCAATATCTCCACAAACCCCCTCGTCGCCCTCTCCCTCCCCTTCTCCGTCCTCAACCCCACAAGCCGCATATAAACCGCATACCGATTCCCGCGATTCAGCCTCTCCCACGTAGCCTTCGCCTGAACATCCTTCTCCACCGCGTCGAGAAAATACTTGGGGAGCTCAGCGCTCGCAGGACCAGAATACGCCGCGTCCCACCGCCCGTCCGCTTTCGCCGCTTCGATGGTCGCTAGGCCCGCGGGTTGCATCCGTCCCTCGGCGATGAGGCGTTCGACGAACCCGATGTTGCGCTTCGACCACATCCCCTTCGTGGCGCGGGGCGTGAAGCGGTACGTGTGTGTTGTGTCGTCGCGTTTGCGGCCCCGGGAGTCGATCCAGCCGTAGCAGAGGGCTTCGTCGAGAGCTTCGAGATAGGTGAGGGAGGTTGGGACGGTGATGTTTTTGTTGGCGATGGTTAGCCAGACGCCTTTGGAGGTGGTGGTGTTTTGGGAGAGCCAGTGGCGCCAGGAGGGGGCGTTGGGGAGGGTTAGGGCCGGGAGGTCGGGGGCGGGCATTTTGCGAGAAGAGTCGATGATTTTGTTATTGTAGACAGAGGAGGTTTGGTTGTATTTCTCGGGCTAGTCGTGGCGCGAGTCTGTATACAGCTCAAGGCCTTCTTTCGGTGCCTGGACCGTGTTGAGAGTAGCCAGCGCCGAGATAGTGGCGAAGTAGAATTCAGCTATACCAGAGGAGTACTGCCGTCCTGGATTGAAAAAGTCCTCGGAGCATATTCGCCTTGGTACATGATCTTGAAGGTGCAAGAAGGAAGAGGAGATATAGCTGAAGGTTGAAGCTAGCCATGGAGGGAGGAAGGAAGCAACGAAGGATCAGAAATGTGGGGGCCAGCATTCCTGCCGCAGGAACAGTACATATATTTTCAAGACCACAGGAGAGAAAAATTGTCCAAAGATTCAGCTCCGGTCAATACTTCGTGAAATAAGATCGTTTTCTTCATTCATTCATACCCTTTCATTTCAATGCCAATCTATAGATAGGTAGGTCCAAGCATATGTACATACCAGCGCAAGAAAGTCGTTCTCATTCATCGATCTTCCCGCTATGCAATATGCCGTTTCAACAAGATTGCGTCAAAATCTAGTTGGTACCAGAGCATCCAACAAAGTTGTTACCCGAAGCACCGGTGTGGGTGATGGCACCAGCATAGTCGCCATCGGTGTTGAAGACAACACGGTCAGCACCTGGGGAGCCTACAAATCTACCATTAACAAAACATATCCCGACGATCATCGTTGTTAATGATACGTACCACCAGTGTAGACACCGCTCTCCTTGATGGGGAACTCCTGGTAAGGCCCAGAGACAGGGAAGTCGAAACCCTCGTAGTTGTTGTACGTGTGTGGGTAGTCGCCGGAGCCAACCTGCTGGCCGTTGGCGTAGTAGTTGTAGCCCTGGTTGAGCGCGGCGTTGACCTGGCCGGAGCTGTAGTAGTTGTTGCCGCAGGTGGTGGAGGACTGGCGGGCGACGAGCTCGCTGGTGGGAGCGGCGAGGGCGCTGACTGCGAAGAGCAGGGCGGAGGAGACGATGGAGAAACGCATCTTGGCTGGTTGAAAGGGGGTTGAAGGGTGAATGAGGGACTTTTGTTTTGGCGAAGAGAATGAATGTGTTTTCTGCTTGACCAAGGAAGATATGAATGAAGGAGATGGCTCACTTTATACCTCAGCAGGGTTGTGAGAACAACACACCGCGCATGTGTCGGCTATGTTCAACTCGTGTCTGTACGACGGAAGTAGCGAGAGCATAGAAAGTCCGTCCAAGAACTACTCCTGCAGTCCGACGATCAACAACATACCATCTCACGGCGAGCAGGGCGTTTTCGTCCATTGAACCGACGAGAGTGCGCTGCCATGGTAGCACAGAAGATGTGATCGACATCAACCAGCTTGCGTATCGTGCATAATAGTCGAATAGTAAGCGTCCGGTAGTCCTGTCGTCCTGTTGGCGCCAACCCGGGGCAAGTCGCGCAATAGGAAGGTATGTAGAATCGACGTCGTGGGCTAATCGATAGGCCAAATGAGAATGCAGTATCAGAGCACATGTCTGTCGTTCCCCAGCAAGCCTCGTAAGACGCACGCCGTGCCTGACGAGCGGGCACTGGAGCTTCCCGCTGCAGGTCTTCGGTAGCATGTTGGCAGGAAATGGGTGAAGGAGGTCGCCGGCGTCCAGTGAGAGTTGGAGTCGGGGATGTTGGCTCTCCCAGCCCAGAGGAACTGGCGGTCGATCCCTGCGCATGCCGATCGCGTAGGCGGCTGAGGAGAGTTTACGAGCCTGCGCTAGACTCAACGAAGAAGGCACTCCCATTTCCCAGTCGGAGCTTTCACCTCTACATTCCCCTCTTGCCTCTGCAAACGCTGAACATGTGCATATCTCTCAGCACTTTCATTCGTCCACCGCCATGACCTGATTTATGTTTCACTTGGCGCGAAGGCGAATATGGAGTCGGACCCGTCCGTCGACGCCACTCACCAGCTCGGTGAAGGTACTGCATTGGTTTGTGCGATGGCGCCTGGCACGTCATGGTCGCTGCTGAGTGTTTGAATAAAGGTCTTCTGAGCGTGGAGCTTCCTTCACAGCAGTTCGAAAGAGCACGTGCGAGTTGAAGGGCAAGCACCATCCGAAAGACGTCTCGTTCAGACATACCAACACCGATACCATGCCTCAAGCCGGCCTCGAGGGATCGAATACCATCCAGCAAAGCCCGCAGTACGCGGCACTGAGCGACTACATATCGAATAAGATTGAATTGAATGGAGCGTTAGACAAATTCAGCAGTCCGGCTGAGAATGAGTGGACATCGTCGACAAGCGCAGAAGAGGTGGAAGAACAGTTGACGCTGTCGTGGAGATCTATTATATCTCAAGCAGCGCAAACGTCCTTCAAAGACGCAGCCCAACAGAAGTTGGCGGACTTCGTGGTTGGCCTACAGCAACGCCCAGCACTGCAGAAAGACGGTCAGACTTGTCAAGTCCAGGGCACAATTGTTTGGAAAGATCTGCCAACGTTTGGGTGGTCGATACGAGACGCATGGAACCAAGGTATGTGTGTCTTGCCTGAAGCATCCAATCCAGACTGACAACCTGTAGCTGCGGGACCGGATAGCGATCAGAAGAGCAAAGACCAGTGGATCAACTTGAACGCGTTTACGGCTCTGTTGACAGCTTCGGCACACTCGAAGACCAACGACAACCCCGACCTCTCGCTCTTTGGTTTTTGGGCCTTGCGACAAGCTTTTGAGGAGCAGAACGTCTCCGACGTCGCCATCGCGGCGGCTGCTGCGTGGTTCGTTTACGCCGCACCTACCATCTACGACTTCTCCCAAAAGAGCAAATCTTTTGATGGAAAAGTTGCGAAGCCTGGTTCTGCCTTCTCCGACCAGAGCTGGACTGGCTTTTCGCAAGACCGATGGCAGGTGTGGACGAAGAAGTTGAGCGAACTTCAAGGCCGTGTATCCAACAATACCGCAAGTCAGCTGGTCGAGCAAGCTCAGGTAGCGATTGGCGAGATTCAGCAATGAGGAGTGCTGAGAGTGATACGAAGTTACGCGACGAGTGCGAACTCTTCTGTAAAAGTAAGCGACGTCAAATGAAGCAGGCGCTCAACGAAACCCATCAGTGTCAACGTTTTCTTCCAAAGTCGAGCCTGTCGTTCACGAGACTTTCCAGACAATGTGTTGGCGTTCCACAGCGTCCCGAGCCAGTCTTTCGACTGCAAGGCACGAACATCTCCACCGCTGTGGTCTGCCACATGATTGCAAGGATGACCACGACTCGGCCTGCTCGAGCATCCGGTTGTGCCGAAGTCGATGAGAGCAGAAATGTCATTAGAAAAGTACGAATTGATCCTCGATCCAGTATCTGAACGAGATGAAGTAGACTCGAGCATTCCTGTCAGACTGTACGAGTGTGTACGGCGTCTGGTTTAAGGAGAGGGGTGACGAGTCCAGATTCGAGAGCGCTGACTGGCTGTCGCAGGAGATTGAGTGGAGACGAAGAAGGCAGCCTGAGCTCGTTTCAAGATGAAGAATTCCCCGTAAGGCCAGTGGAAGCAACACTTCGATAAGCAGACGAGATTGCATTGAAGAGTAAGACATCCAGCTCTGAGAAGATTTCAACCCGACGACTCGACGTGATACAGATGGACTGCTTCATCACGCCAGTCCAGGCGTTTCAGGATGCCTGTTTCAGAAACGGCGGGCGAAGGATCACTTGGCGCAATGCACTGGCGTCGCACCGCATGTGGTGCCTGCCAAGCCGCTCGCTGCACAACTCCATCTCCTCTTGTGTACAGACGCTCCCGATGTCAAAAGCTGTGCTCGTGACTCGAAAGGAGAGGGTCTGGTGGTGAGGAGGCCGGATGCGGCTATGCGAGACAGCGGAGCCGTGGGCGCATGTATCACGCAAATAATACACCAGGAAGGAGGCGTTCCTGAGATCGAGGGCGTCGCCGGGACTCCGCAGCCGTTTTGCTATCGACGTTGTTGCTCGTATATTTTGCATGGTACAGCAGATGGACGATACAACCGCCGAGGCGTTGTTGTCGATAGCAGAGTTCTTGAAAGAGACTGGAAGTCTAGATCTTTTGCATCCCTGAGCAACATAACCTGAGAGTCGAGGCGTGGACAGGCAACCCAGCACTTGCCTATTCCTAAAATTGGCGGCGTTGTTCTGAGACTGCAGCTGCGCTAGCGCCGAACCGACCCCGAACCTAACGTTCCTGCCTTTCTCTCCCGCTTTCACCCAACTGCCACCACCAACAACATTCCATCCTCACCACCGCCGCTCTCTACCCGCCCAGCACTCCGTTTCACGCGGCCAGCTCGCCTGCGATCCTCGACCGCCGTCTCAACCTCACCTCGTCGCCCTGCGAGCACCGCTCCGCCATCGCGCCCTCTCGCCCTCGCGCCCTCCTCAGCTTCGTACGACAAAGCCCGGCGCTTCTCCTATCGCTCCCTGCGACCACACGCCCACCTCGCGCACCACCCACCACCCAATTTAGCTGCGCATTCACCACCACAGTCTCTGCGACATTCTCTTCTTCATCATACTCGCGCCACTCCGAGAGCATTCGCGCGCATCAACACACACCCTGACGCGCGGCCGTCCTCGATTCTTTCACCAGTCACTCGTTTAACACCACCGCTCGCGCACGCGACCGTAATTCATGCCCAGCTTCGGAAGCAACACCAACTCACCCTCGCTGCAAAAGATGGAGATGGGAGGTCGTTATACTGGCGGCAAGAAGTTCGCCTTTGGCAACATTGCCGGTGACCCATTCTGGCTGGGCACCATAGGCATTGGCATTGTGAGTCAAAGAACATGCACAATGGGATACCCAAGCTAATGTTTGACAGTCTGGCTGGATCATCGCCTTTGTCAGTTCGGTCATTGCCGACATCCAGACCGACTACCCCAACTACTCCTGGTGGTGCTTGGTCTACATGTTCTTCTGCATCCTTGCCGTCATCTTTGTTGTCGGCGCCGATTGTGTTTTCACTTACCATGTCGGCCTCACCGCATTCCTCTCCGCTGGCCTTGTGTTCACGACCTCTTCTGTCAACTCCCTCATCTACTGGCCCGAGCCTGCCAAAGAAGCTGCCGCCGCCGGTTTCATCCTGCTGTCTATCGATGCCGTACGTTACTGACCAGATGCAATACATCTTCGTATACTAACATTACTCGCGCAGATCATCTGGATGTTCTACTTCGGCTCTCAGCCGCAAGCAAGCCACCGCCAAACCCTCGACTCGTTCGCGTTGCACAAGGACCGTGCGCCGAGCCGCAACAGTAGAGCTATGCGGCAGTCGTACCGCCCAGAGACGACGCATTCTGCTGGCCAGCCCCAGCACATGTACACGTCGAACCACCTCGCTGGCTTCGAAACCGCCTCGCCAGTTACCGGCTACCATGGAGGTCCAGCCGGAGCCTCGAACCGTGCCAGTGCCATGCCGCCGCCGTTGAACTCGCAGCCAAGTGGTGCCCTTTCGCAAGGTACTAACGGCGCTTCTGCTCCTCTAGGCACTCAAGACGGTTCGGTTGCCGCACCCACTGAATACCCATACCGCGCCAAAGCCATCTACAGCTACGAGGCCAACCCCGACGACGCCAACGAAATCTCCTTCACCAAGCACGAGATCCTGGAAGTTAGCGACGTTTCAGGCCGGTGGTGGCAGGCAAAGAAGGAGAATGGGGAGACGGGTATCGCCCCTTCCAACTACCTCATCTTGCTCTGAACGGGAACTGTATTTGTGCGATTGGCATAAGCGAGCAGAGGAAAGCGCTACGACTTCACGAACGCCGGCGAAAGTATGCTATCATGCAGAACGGAACGGCTACTCATGAAAGAAGAGGGCAAAAGCAAAGATTCGGCATGCATGATAACGAGAAGAGCTTCTCCAGAAGCGTGTCTTCCCGGTGGACATATGGGAAGGCGGCATGAAAGCTTCAAGAGCAGGGAGACAGCGAGTCTCTTTGTTCGAAGCGGCGGCATGTTGCACACTGCGAAAGGGAAAGACGGGACTACTATGCGAGATTTGGTTTTGGCGGCGGCGTTATCTGGATGGGCAGAGCCACTTTTCTGGCTCATGGCTCTGATGATCGGAAGGCAGCGAGCCTTTTGCTGCTTCTTATGTGCTGGTTTTCATGCGACGATACCAGAGGGCCTGATGATTGGCCCCAAGGGACACTTTTATTGCGTTTGAATGTTTTCGAGGACTGATGTGTTTCTTCGAAAAGAGGAGCGATAGCGCTAAGCGAGAGAAAGTATGAATGTTTTTGAGATTGAAAAATTGAACTGCTTCTCCAACTTTTCAAGAGGCTTTGTGATGTGATGTGATGAAGAGGACTGGGCACGGTGAGTCTCTAGAGTTGGCACCAGATGGATTGATCACACACGATCGTCCCCATCTCGTCCCAGTCAGTGATAAGTGAATGGCAATCGCCAGAACTCAGGGAAAAACTTCGCTACCGGTCCTCCCCCGAATCCCAACGACGAACTCGGAACGAACGAGAGCATGGAAGAACCAAATAATACGAAAGGCAGATTGACTTCCTTGCATAGAAGAATATCCAGTGTACGTAAGTAATGGTTCAGATGCTTCCTGTCGTTGGGGGCTTCTTCATCAAGGGCCGAATATGTTTTGAAATAATGACCCTGCTGTTCGTATTGTTGCCTTGTGGGGAAGGTTTTCGCGGACGATATTGCAGTCACGCATGGAATGGCGGGATTTTCGTTCTTAGGGCGTCGATATAGGTAGGGGTGGGGGTAGGGGTTGAGGTAGGATGGGATACGCTTCGTCGTGTGTATAACAGTGATCGATTGCGAGATTCTCTTTCAAGTCCAGCGTCGGCTCAGACATTGAACATTGGTGGTGCTGGAGCGTTGGCGTGCGAGAAGATGTAATGGTGATGCTAGAGTAGATGGATATGTGTTGGCAGGTCTGCATCATTTCTGTTCCTTGGTCATGGGCTTTCTGGGCTGTGCTTCCTCTCCATATGGCAGCTCGACTGCCAACGTCGAGCGTTCATGTACTTCTTCAAACCCGCTTTTCACCTACCAGCTGCAGTGGCTCCATGGTGCAGCGGCTAGCACATCCAACAACAAAGGGGTGTGATCGGAGCACCAGCTCTTGTCTTGATCCCGATTGTACCCCCATTCCGCTTCGGTGGCGTGATTTGTTTGGAAGACCTGCGTTCGAGTCGCAGTGGGACCGACGTCTTTTGCCTTGTTCCACAATGCAGGCATGGAGGTCGTGGCCTTCTTAATTGGACATGTTACTTTTTGGATGAGATCTAGATGCCGATGCCGATGAACGGTTGATAAGGCTGATGAACATGCTTTGGCGTGGTCTCAGATACCGTTTGCTCATTCTGTTCTTGTCTCAGAGGCTCCGTGATTTGGTTTCTGGTGTCGTTTGCGAGCCGCATAGTTCCGGCTTCATGTGTATGTATCGCTGGTCCTGATGGAGATATTGCTTGGCTTCCAGCAGGCGAATGTGTACTCGTTTATTCGCTTGGAGACGGTTTACAGCGAGAGGGGATTCTAACACTCTTGTTTGAATTCGCCAGAGCTGTTCACGAGTTCCATCAAGTGGCGGCATGGAGTGGCTGAGGCTGGCTGCCGAGACATGTCTCAATTCACTCACAGCTGATGAGTCAGCCCCGCTTGCATGTGATGGCTGCCTCACTGCCGTCTATTGTCGGCGTCATATTGTCGGCACGTCTCGCTTTTGCTCACTTTGCTTGTGATATTGCAGCAGCTCATATATAAGGAGCTCCTTTATTGCGGTCAACATTGACTTTGCCACGACAACGACCTCGAAAGGATTCCGCCGCGTCCAACAGTTTCTCAAGCCCAGCAGTCGTCACGTATCTGGCCAGGTTAGCGCAGTTCGAGGCTCACACGTCAAGCTTCACTTTCACTTCCAAGGCAATGGGCTGCATCTGCGCTGCCGACCGGGGTGAAAAGTCTTCGCTCCTTCTCCAAAACCTCACCTACCTCAAGTCGAGTTCACGCCGGTGCGCCAGTACATACTACGAGCACGGCATGCGCTACCATCGGCTTCCACTTCACATTCGAAACCACGAAGTCATCCAAGACAGCTGGCGCAACTACTGCAGCACCGCCTTCACCGTCTCTGCCAACCGCGAATTGCCAGACCTCGTTCAAGTCCTCGCAATGTTGGAGATCAAGTTCCAAGCAGCGCATTCAGCCCTGTTCAAGGGCGAGGTGAATGCTGCTGAACGCCACCTCTTCGTCGCGCAGAAGCTGGTCCTAGAAGCTCACCACCGGGTGAGCACGTTGCAGTGGGCGATGGTGCAGTATGAGCGGCTTGTGAAGTTGGTTGGCGATGTGGATGTTGCTGTGGGTCAAGGCCAAGAAGTCCATGAAGGAGGCGTGGATGAGGGTCTTGCCAGAGTGGTGCGGTAAGTCAACTATTGTCTGCGGTAAGTGAATCTCACCACGGAAGAAAGCAAGTGAACACCCCTAACATTTCCTTAGGCGCAAGCTAGGATATCTTGCCAAGGCTGATGGCCGAGATCTGGAGCTTGAAGATGGGCTCAACAAGGATCGAGAAAGGCGTGTATTTGAAAGGCATCGTCCTGAATACTGGATATATGCAAAACAAGAAGAGTCATTTCGTGACGATGGTGTTTACTCCATTTCTGATTACTTTTTCTCTCTTATCGCTTCGCTGTGGCGATCCAGGGGCTCACGTGCTGCGGAGGGACTCGATTACGTGGACCGTTGCTACTGACCTTGTGTCTGGCATAGCAGTCGAATGATCGATGTTGAAAGCGTGATGTCGATATATGGGCCCAGCAAGGTGTGAAAAGCATGTTTCACGATCGACTGTGACTGTGATGGGACGGATAGGATTAGAGTGGAAGGGAGACAGGAGATTCGAAATGAAGTCGACAGCCGAAGCTTTGCCTCTTTAGTCAGGCGTGCTGGGTCGACCTCGAGACTACCTGTCACCAATTCTACCATACCCACCCTTGCAAACTCGTACAATTCACCCATCTGCCTCCCTGGATAGAGCGTATGTATCCTCCCGACCCGCCTCGAGATGGCGAGCAGCTTGGAATCAGCCCGGCGACCGCAGGACACTGACTAATTGGGCCCGACAGCGCTTTTTCGGTCACGATCGAGTGTGTGCGTGGAAGAAGAGGAGGTTCTTGGAGATTCATCTTGGAAGTGCTCCAGAGTCTTGTCGAGGTGGAAGACTAGAGGATGGCTACATCTGCTGGTGCGTCGGGTACACTTCGCCGTCATGGTGGTTGCTTGGGAGGGCTCCCCGCTACTTCGCACAGCATTGCAGAAATCTCGTCGCAGCGACCACGCAACATCCAGCCAGACAAACGCTGAACCATCGGCAGAACACTGCAGATGGACGTCTTGAGGGCAGCGATACGGGTGTTGGGTTGGATGTGGCGCAGATTGGTCGACTTGCTGTCGAGTCTCATGCTCTGTTGAAAGGGCGGACAGCACCCCGGCGGCGAAACCACGTCTATCAAGGAGCGCTCACTGACTGATGGGGTTACAGAATACGGCAGCGCGGGCTTCTCTCGCTCTTCCTCCCTCTCTGCCGCACGGTCGCCAGACACCGCATCGCATATCTACCCTGATCGATCAATTCGGCCCCTGCCCAAGAGCAGGCTCAAGTCGAAGCTGTCCCCCGAGCAGCAAGCCGCCCTCGTCTACCCTCCCGATCCACCGCCCATCTCGCCTACTTTGAGCTTCAGCGTGCAGGAGAATGGCACCCAGTCCCAGCAGCGACGGCTGACAAATGGCGATTCGCACCACCATGACCACGATCGGCGCATTGTGCACGACCACTGCACGTGTGGTGAGGATGCGGACAGCGGCGACGACGAGGTCGAGTTTGACCATCCCGACTACCGTTATCCCCCACCCCTACCTGCTGCCCTCGCGAACGGCAAACCTGTGGACTCGCTGCAGCGGCGACTGATCGATGCTACACGCGCGGCCGGCAACCAACCTCCACCCCCAGGCTCAACAGCATCATCAGCAGACGGGTACGAGAGCTTTGAGAATACGAGCAATAAGAAGAAGAGAAAGATACCTCTCTCAGGGGCTTCGAGTATGCACCAGAGTTCGTTAAGTGCCGAGATGGCCAACATGGGTATCAGCAATTCGCATGGAGATGAGGGCGGTGTGAATGGAGTGGCGGGAAGCCCTGAAGAGTCGTACAGTCCACAATCTGCACCTGCAACCACGCCAAGCTCAGGCACGGGCATTAGTGGTGCTGGCAGAGGCAGGTATGGGAGACAGGACGGCAGGCATCGGCGGCCGCTGGGAAGCAACACGATGAATGCCATTAATGGCTACAACTCACGTGTTCCTGCCCGCGGCGCCGAGGTCAAGAATGGAGCAGGTAAATTCCAACCAGACGCGCGGGTTTGATTAGACGGACAAAGCTGACGTAACCTCCAACATAGATACAGGCGTCGAGAACACAGGAGGCATTATTTCTCAAGCCATCAAGACCGCCGCAGAGCAAGGACCTCTCACACCCGCGGGCAAAGGTCGGGACAACGTGAGCTTGCTCCAATCAGCCGCGAGCCAAAACTCCACGACACCCAAAACACAGTTCACCTTCACATGCGAGTCCGACTCCGCCACCAAGATGGTCGATCAACAGCTGCCGCCACCCGCAGCGTACGGCACGCCCACTCCCACACGCAGTGCACCACCGCCAGGCAAGAACGCACATGGCACGCAGACGACCAACGCGTCACGCGCCGGACAAGCACCACCCAACAACATGGCGAGACCACCACCACCACCCGCAAACACTGCACCGCCTGCAGGACAGCAGCAGCAAACAGCGCCACCACCGAAGCCAAAGCCTCGCAGAAACCCCAACAAAGAGTACGCCCTACAAGCTGCCCAACGCAAGAGAAACCAGCAGTACCAGAACTATCATCATCGACCTAAGCCAGACGACATGTGGGTGTGTGAGTTTTGCGAGTACGAAGACATCTATGGTGCACCACCATACGCGATGATTCGCCGGTACGAGATCAGGGACCGCCAGGAGCGCAAGAAGGCAGCAGAGAAGAGACGGTTACTGGAAAAGGCCAAGATGAAGGGACGCAAGAACAAGAAGGGAGCCGGCAAGGGAGGCAAGAACAACAACGGAAACAACGCGACGGCGCCACCACCACCGGCAAATGCCCAGAACTACGATCCCAATCTGCCGCCGCCAGAAGGAGAGGAGTACTACGACGATGAGGAGTATGATGAGGACGGCTACGACCCTGTTGGCGACGAGCAGTACGATCCAGCGTACTATCCACCGCCTGGGCCCGAGCGACCGCCTGCAAGAGTTCCTCCTCCAGGGGCTCGCGGGGCGCCTCATCCCCATGTATAGCTCACCATGGGCATGGCGGTACTGTTTCTGGCTTCGGCTTCGGTGTTTGGTCACATTGTTCCTCGAGGGCTCTACTACTCGCTGTATGCTCTACACTTTGCGACCGTCATTTGGATTGCAATCTGGCTCGTGTCAGAGAAAGCGGAAGGCCAACAGGAATGCGTCGATCAACCTTTCGAAACAGCGCTGGTCATACCTACGGATGAGGAGCCTGTACATACCAACTCGCGGTGAAAACTTCTCCTTCTGGGTTTTGGATGGCGTTGGAGTTCTGGGATTGTTTTTTGTTGCATCTTGCATCTTGCGCGTCGATGGATTCTTGTTCTTTTTTGCATTTCTCTGGCGTTTTATACCTTGACCTCCACTCAAAACACAGAAAACAGACAGATGCAGGGATGATGGTGATGGATGGTGGGAGGAGTGGCTGATGGTGGAGAGTGTTGGTGGAAGTGGAAGTGAAGAGAGTCTGGCGGGCTGAGTGTTGGGGGAGGATGTAAGCAGTTGAACAGTGTACATGACCGAAAAATGGAGGTGAACACTGTTGAAAAGAAGACGTTCTCTCTGGACTGTTTCCTCATTCCCCCCTTCAAAGCTTCGCATCCCCCAGTCACGCCGAACTCCCCTTCTGCTTCTCCCCCAACTTCATCGCCCCCAACGTCTCCGCCGCCTCCTCCTTAAACTCCTCCAACCACCGACTCTGCGGCTTCCGCTCATACACCACATCGCCCATCGTCCACGTCATGCGCTTCCGATCCGTCTCCCAATCCACATCATTATCCGGACAAATCACGTAAAACTTATCCTCACTCATCTTTTTGTAGAGGTAGTCTGCGACCTGCGAGGCGTCCCACGCGCCCGCGGGTTTCTCTTTCAAGCCGCCGCCGCCGGTGAGGCCTGTGAAGGTCCAGCCGGGGACGAGGAGATGCACGGACGTGTGGGGGGAGGTTTTGGCGAGGTCGTAGTGGAGGTGTTCGGTTATGGTTTTGATGGCCGACTTTGTTGCGTTGTAGGCAGGATTGCCTGCGAGGTGAATTAGTCTTCGTGCCTTTGGGGAGAAGATGAGGCTGGTTTATTTACCTGGTGGGTTTGTGATGCCTTGTTTGGAGCCTGTGATTATGATGGCTTTTTGCGAGGATGGATTGTTGTTGTCGTCGAAGTGCGGGTAGAAGGTGTTGAGGCCGTTGATCACGCCGAAGAAGTTGACGTCGAAGATCTTGTGGAAGTAGGCATTATCTGTCCAGTCGCCCTTTAGTCCAATGCCGGCGTTGAGGTGGAGGAGATCGAGTTTCCGGCCGCCTTGCTCAACGGAGGATTTCAGTTGCGTCCAGGCATCGAGAGAAGCTACGTCGATGGAGTGGGTTTCGACTTTGCCGGAGGAGGACGAGAGTGTGCTTTTGGCTTGGTCGAGTTGGGAGGTGTTGTTGTCGACGAGAATGAGGTTCATGGAGTGCGAGGCGCATAGTTTGGCGACGGCGAGGCCTACGCCGCTTGCTGCGCCGGTTATGAGGGCATTGGCGCCGCTGCGGAAGACTTTGGTTGGGGCTGCCATGTTTTATTGTGTTGTTGAGATGGTGGTAGAAGAAAGAGGGGGATGGAGAGGGGCATTGGGGGGTGAAGTGATCGACTTGCACGACGTCTGTTGTTGGAGATGGGAAGGTTATCTCCGAGAGATATTGATGGATGGCTGTCCACTGCTGGTGAAGGCAAGTGTTCTTTCGTCTTCAATGCCTCTCAAAGGACTCCCCAAAGAACGACGCCCGATCATGCCGTCTTGACTTTTGTGGTGGTCATGGTGCTGCTGTCACACGCGGAGATAGCAATGCGATGATCGAAACATGTCTAACTTTGCCCTTCTCTCGTACGGTCTTACTCTGCAGACCCACGTTGCTATTGCGCTTGGTCTGTATCGTGCGTCGTCATCGTCGATAAAATGAAGGCGTTGTTAGCCACGAGGTTGTTGGAGAAGAGGATCGCGGTGCTTGCACAAGTTCGCTCGTGAACCTCCCCGCGGTAGATTTGGGCGCTGGTTGCTGGGCAACCCAGCCGATCATCACAAATCCCGACCACACCTCGATCCAGAACACACGCAGGTGGCCAGCACCCGAGACAATAGCAACGCCTTTATATTCCCTCGTCCGCCTCTCACATCACTCGCACATGCTTTCTGTGTGATGAGACAACATGGACGCCAAATCGCGGCCTCAGCACCGCCGCAACCCCAGCTCCAAGTCGGGCATCCTCAAGTCGCTCGTCTCGTCCAAGTCGAGGCCGGCCTCGCCTGAACACTCTCGCGAAAATGCACAACAAGTTCGGAGCCAGACAATGCCCTTGCTCCCGCCAGACCATCCTCATACTTCAGCACGAGGTACAGGACTGAAGGAGCGGGCTGGCAACGTCCAGTCTCCTCCATCCTCACCTTCAAAGAAGAAGGCCACTCTGGGACGGACTGACAAAGATATCAAGGCGTCGAAAGTGAAGGATGGCAAAGATGGCCCAAAGAAGAGCAAATCCTCTACCAATCTTGGAGCTGTCTTCGCCAGGATGAACCGCTCCAGCAAAGACCTCTCTGCTCAACTCGCCAAAGACAAGGAAAACACCACCCCGCCAGTCTCCGTCAATCGGCCGCTCGAAACACCCATCTTCTCTCAGTTTGCCTCCAAAGACGACTCGAACTCCTCACGTCCGGGTAGTCGAGATAGCAAGTCCTCCCACAACCTGCAGAGCGAGATCGATCTCTACACGCCAAAGGTCTACTCGCCCAGCAAGCAACGCAACTTCAATGGCACTATCGACGATCCTGGAATGAGGCCAACACTCAGCCGAGATCGCCCACAGAGTGCATACAACCCTGTCTCGGATGGCTTCATGGCAGCGTTGGGAAGGAGAGTAAGTGGAAGACACGCCAGTATCGATGACAAGAGACGGTCTGAAGATGCGGCGAGAAAGCAGGCTTCAGTCACGAATACCAGAGTTTCGATGGAGAGATCGAGGATACTTGGGCGGAACAGCACAGACCGAAAGACCAGCGGCAGCAGCACAGAACAGGCACCCGCAAAGGAGAAGCTCAATGTTACCAAGAGAGGTGGGAGAGTCATGGCCGCGGTGGCTGCCTTCCAGGGTAAGACCAAGGAGACGGCAGCTGAGAAGACCAAGAAAGAAGAGCCACTGGATCCAAAGGCTGTTGACGCTGCGTTCGAAGCGGTGCTGGTATCACGCAACATCCCGGAGCCCATGAGACAGAAGATGCGCACCTTGACTTTGACAGTGAAGGCGGATTTCATCAAGCAGGACAAGATGACAGGCAACAGTCCACTCGGAACTTTGACGAGCAACCTGGAGAAGTCGAAGTCGTCGAATAAAGTTACAGAGGTCGTGCCAGAGAAGAAGGAAGAGGACGACAGCAAGTCGACGAAGCGCTCGCGGACTCGCAGTCGTACCTTTACCTTTTCGAAAAGCGACCGAAAGAATAAGGGTGACGCTTCGCCATCGAAGAAGCAGCGCTCACAAAGTAAGAGCCGACCCACCTCTGTAGAGATCCCCAAAGAGGCGTATACTGGTTCTCAATCACAAACGCCTACCACCCCAACCGGCTCATTTGGACGCAAGAGTGGCGCTCCTGCTCTGCCCACCGACTACATAACCTATCTCAAGAAGAACCAGGATCCCACCAAGATCGAAGTAGGCCGTCTGCATAAGCTGCGAATCCTGCTGCGGAATGAGACTGTAACATGGGTCGACGGCTTCATCTCCCAGGGCGGTATGGCCGAGATTGTGGATCTCCTCAACAAGACCATGGCGATTGAGTGGCGAGAGGATCATGAGGATCAAGTGCTTCATGAAGGACTGCTTTGTCTCAAGGGTCTCTGCACGACTGAGCGTGCGCTGGCAGAGTTGAACCAGGTGGCGGACCACTTGTTCCCAGCATTGCTGGGGATGCTGTTTGATGATGAGAAGAAAGGCCCGGCCGAGTATACGACCAGGACTATCATCATCAACGTGCTGTGTGAGTAAATTGTGATTGTTGTGACGAACCTCACTGACAGAAGCAGTCAACTTCCTCGCTGCAGCCACAAACTCGTCGCCGAAGGACATCGAGGAACGAGCACGTAGGATCCTTCGATACCTCGGAGAGCCAGTGAAGCCAGAAGATGCCCAGCCAGTCGACTTCGTCTTGGGAATGCATGTACCAAGACCGTACAAGCTCTGGTGTCGTGAAGTTTCCAACGTCACCAAGGAAGTGTTCTGGATCTTTCTTCATCATCTTAACGTCGTCCCCCTTCCAAAGCCGTCGAGCTCGCACAGCAATTCCTCGCCGGTAGATGATGAAGAGCGAGCAAAGACTCTGGCTGCGACTTACACCCAGCGCCATTTTCCTGGATCTCGACCACCGGTCCCAGCAGCACCCTACATCGGCGGAGTGGAGTGGGACGCAACAACATACCTTACCGCACACCTCGACCTCCTGAACGGGCTAATCGCCTCTCTTCCCTCACTCTCTGCGCGCAACGACCTCCGTTCTGAGCTCCAAGCCTCTGGCTCTGAGAAAGTCATGGGCACTGTGCTCCGCACCTGCAAAGAGAAGTTCTACTCGGGCGTGCACGATGGCTTGCGGGCTTGGGTCGCTGCCGCCGCCGAGGATGGCTGGGAAACGAGGTTCGTCCGGGAAGGCCCCACGGATGAGGAGGTCAAGGAGCACGCAATGAAGGCGAGTCCTAAGAAGAGTCCCAAGAAGAAGAAAGACCTCCCACCTCAGCTTGATGCCCCAAAACTGGATGCTCCAAGACTCGACCTGGATTTGAAGTTGGAGAGGACGAAGAGTAAGCAAGCGGAGGGGGAGGACGATGGATGGCTTGGATGATATGGTGATGAGTTTCTGAATTATGATGATGCTTCTCGATTGACGGCTAATGAGTGCTGCTTGGGATGGACGCACATGTTGGTGTTATTGTCCATGTTGGACTTTCGGTTCTTGTTCTTATTTCGTACGGACGGTCTTATGGATGGATGAAAGGCGCTGGAGTTTGGTCTCGGCTGATTGATTGATTGGGGGCATAATTCGTCCAGCAAAACACGATACAGAAGTCATGCAGCATTATGAAGCATTAGAAATCGACAAGGTACATGTATGGTGGCATCAAGAACAGTCCAAATCAAGGTCGAACATACTTCGTCCAGTCGGTGAGGACTTGTTGAAGTGCACAGGCAATCATTCAGGTGCGGCTGACTTGACATCTTTGCAGGTTCGAACGAACGCACAAACGGGATTTGCCCCAAGTCGATATACGCATATACTTCTATTTAGCCTATCGCTGCAGTTTTTCTGGGCCGTCGAGTATCAGGACAAGGCTGCCAAGAGAGTCGGCTGCGCGTCGAGCTTTTGCGAGGAGCCGATCTCGATGCTCTCCATCTTCTACGCGGCCTTGACGGGGAAGGCATGGTTCAGTAAGTCAGCTTCCATATCTGCGCTTGGCCCTGGCTGACCACCGTGAACTTATCTATGGACGGCCCTCGAAGAGGTGTCATGCGCGCAGACGAAGGACACAAGGACGCTAGTCGCAAGGACGAAGAAGCTCTCGAAGGGACCAGGCTGATCCTTCATGGTGTGGGGCTGAAGGACAATCCGTCCGTAGGAGGAATCCGTGGATACCGTGGATAGGCAGATACGTTTTTCCGACGATTTCCTCGCCTTGAAGAAAACGTATTTGCCCGGGTTTGCGACGCGAGCGAAGGGATTCGGGTCTTCGATTGAGCGGGACGATCGACTTTTGTGATGGTCTTGTGTTATCCTTGAGCGGCACTATGGTATAGTAAGGATGACAGACAGGATACTGGCAGGCGCTTGTGTCGTTGTTTTGGCTGACATCTGTCTCAGTTGCGGCAAGCCCTCGCGAGGATGGCTGCTTTATTGTCCCAGGTCGGTGTTTGAAATGCAACACCTTTTCACATGTGAGCATGGGCTTAGGAGACGCTCAGAATTACCGGTAAACAGATCTGCATACTATACCTCCTCGAGTCCTCGCGGTATCCCGGTTATCTACTCTCTCTCACAAATGCTGCCTCACCCCAAAATCCAAACTCAAATGCCCCATCCCCGGCCCCGACCCCCCATTCATAGTCCTCTCATACCTTATCGGCAACTGCGCAATACTCAACGGCCCGCCATTCCCCTCAATCGCCAAATCCGGCGGCGTCAATTCTCCCCTCAAATTCTTCGAGACCATGCCCCTCAAGTCCTCTGCCGGGGAGGAGGATTTGTCTTGTGCTGCGAGGATATACACGAGTTTCGTAAACGCCGCCTCGGTCGTCATGTCGTATCCGAGTTGGATGCCTGCTTCGACGAGTTTCCGCGCGGGCTCGTATGCCGAAGAGACCGATCCGTGGAGACATTGTGTGACGTTGACGATGATCACGCCGCGGTTTACAGCGCTCTGCAGCGCGGGGATTAAGTCGAGGGGGATGTTTCCCGCGCCGAGGGTTTCCAGCACCGCGCCGCGGATGGAGGGTGTGGTGAGGATTGTGGTGAGGAGGGAGGGCGTGAGGCCGGGGTAGATTTTTATTACCACGACGGAGGCGCTGTTCATCTCTGCGAGGGCTTTTGAATGCTTGGGTTGAGAGGAGGTGTTGGTGGCGTGGTTGGGTTCGGGGTGTTGGAGATTGTCCCAGTGAACGACGATACCCGTCTCTGAGACTGTTGCGAGCGGACCGGCGTTGGGTGATTCGAAGCCTGAGTAGCTGGAAGCGCTGATCTTGGTTATCCTCGTCCCGCGGAGGAGCTTGTGGCCGAAATACACACAGACTTCTGGGATGCGCAGGTGACTTGCTAACACAATCGAGCCGAGTAGATTATCGGAACCATCGCTATCCGCGAAGAACATACTCCTCTGGGCTCCGGTGAGGACAACCGTCTTATCCAGGTTTGGCATCAACATATAAGACAGCGCTGCAGAAGTATACGCGAGCGTATCCGTGCCATGGCAAATCACAAACGCGTCGAAATTGGCCTCGTTGGAGCGCACCGTCCGCGCGAGCTGATTCCACGTCGGTGAATGTGCGGTCGAACTGTCCAGAAGCGGGTTGAATTCAAGCACAGTACACCTCACGTTCGCGCCATTACGGTCGCGTGGTAAGCGTAAACTCGGCGCTTCGCGCTCCACCCCGTGCTCGTCGATCACACGATAGGTTGGGCAAGGCGTCCCGTCATTAAAGACCGGCTTCGCAGAGAGGCATTCATCGAGGAATAATGTCGATGTTACGAGGCCGTCCTCCGAATCTTGCATACAGATCGTGCCGCCGGCGACGATAAGAAGGATAGAGGGTTCGTATGTGTCTTGGGGATGATTGCTACTGGTTTTCGCTCCCATCGCTCGGTTTTGGTATCTTTCTCGGTTCGCCGAGACGAAGGAGAGGAGGCGATAGATTCCGGATGCCATCTTGTCCCTGATTGATAGAAGACCACAGATATGCGATACTATGTCCAGATGGCGTAGACGGTCGTCGCACCGCGGGGATGTCCGTCAATATTGAGATATCGCAAAAGATATGGCCGTGTCGCAAGAGTGTCGTCTGACCAGTGGAGATGCTCGTTCGGCAGTGTGGTGAGATTGCTCTCTTATCAAAGAGAGTAGACACGACAAAGAAGCTCAGTAGGAAAAATCTTTTCCTTATCTTGGAGACCCCAGATGGAGAAAGGAAAGGAAACCCACCAAGGTTTAGCAACCGTATCTACTTGCTTACCAGCGCCATGGGTAGCTACGGCATTTCGTCGAAATAGACCCGAAGAGTAGGTGGTGCCGGGTGTTCTGAGAAAAAGATGAAAAAGTTACCCCATCAGAATCGCGGAATGGAAGAAATCTGGCCACGAGGACGTGAGGTCGGCGCTACTCGAGTAGTCATCAGAAGCTCGGACCACTTTCACGACGACAACTTCATCTGTTCGATGAGATGGAAGAATGATTCCAAGCAGTCCCATTGTAGAATACATAGCCATCGCGAAGCAGCAACGCGACAGGGTATCGCATCTTTGCTTCCTTTCCCATAAGCAACGCCTCGCTCATCCCAAAGCAAAGACATCACATCTCCATCTCCTTATTTCCCACTGATCTGTCCCTCCACAAAGTCCAGCGCTTGATCACGGCTCACCACATCGATGGTACTGGCCTTGTTCAAGTAACTAACACCATAGCACTTCTCCGCGACATGCAACATCTCCGGCCGGAACGTCGTGCAGATGAACTGTCCAGTCTGCGAGCACTCCTTAAGCAGCTGCGCGACCGCCGTTCGATACTGTGCGTCTAGGTTGGCATCGATCTCGTCGAAGAGGTAGAATGGCGCGGGATCGGAGAACTGAATAGCGAAGACAAGAGCCAACGCACAGAGCGACTTTTGACCACCGGAGAGCTGCTGGATGCGTTGTTGCTCGTCATGCTTGCTGTTGAAGGATACGGAGATACCGATACCGATGTAATTCTCCACGCTGGATCTGTGTCCCTCTTCATCGCTGTCCTCATCGTCGGCGCCATTTGCAGCACCGTTCGCCTGGCGATCGCTCCGGCGTTGAATGATGAGTCGGCCTTTTCCGGCAGGGACAAGACGTTCGAAGACGCTGGCAAACTCTTTGCTGACTTGCTTGAACGTACGCTCGATGGCCTCGTCTTTGCGCTGGTCGAGCACATCGATGAGCTCCCGAATAGAAGCGTCGCTGTTATCGAGCTCCTTTCGACGATTCTCAAGATTCTCTCGCTGCTTCTCGAATTGGATGTACTGTTCGAAGGCTTTCTTGTTGACATGGCCGTACTTCTTGAGCGACTCTTGAACTTTGTGGAGTTTCTGAGTGGCCGTGGTGTTGCTCATCTTTGTATATTGAGCGGTGAAAGCAGCCTCTGGCAAGACACCGAGATTGCTGATCTGTTGACGGACAACGACCAAGCGTTCTGTCGCACGTGCACGAGTCTGTGCGCTCTTCTCGACATGCTTCTGGTGGTTTCTGATAGCCTGTTCGAGTTTCTCGACTTCAGCTCTCTTGCTGGCCAGGCTAGATTCGGCATTCTGTAGCTCCTGCTGTCGCTCCTCAATTGATTCGTCGATCTCGCCGAGCTTGGCGTCGATGTTGTCGAGGAGCTTGGTGGCACGCTTCAGATCTGACTTGCGTTCTTTGAGAAGGACATTGCTGTTGCCGCTTCTAGCAGCATCAGATTCCATGTTCAGAGTCTGCAGCTGCGCGAGTCGTGGTCGAAGGTTCACATTGAGGACGTCCTCAATCTCTTGCTTCTGGCCTTCAAGTTCGGCCAGAGCAGTCTTAGCTTCAGTATACTGCTTCCTTAGATCGAGAATCTGGTTTTGGAGTGTATCCAGTTGACGCTCCTCCTGGGTGGTCAGCGCTTTCTTAAAGTCTGCTGCCAGTTCGGACTCGTAACCGGAAAGCTGATTGCCCAATGCACTGAGTAAGTCCTCGACCTGTTCTTGCTGGCGATGCTTCTTGTCGAGTTCATCACGGCGAGTCGCAAGTTCTTTCTGTTTCTTTTGTAGCTCATCCATGAGCGGACCATAGCCACCTTCGATCTGCTGACGCTTCTGCTCGATCTTTTGCAGCTCACTCATAGCCTTCGTCACCTTCTGATCAATCTTTTGCAGCTCGCGACTGATTTCATCTTGACGACCGTCGGCACGTTCAAACTCTTCACGCCTGGCCTTGTACTGAGCCAGACCGTCCATTCGAGAGTTCCGAGAATCGTGCCAGCCACCAGTAAGAGCGCCCTTGTTATCAGATCGATCTCCATCGGGAGTGATAGCGTCGAGTGAGTGACTTCGAGCGTACTGGGCAGCGACTTGCAAGTTTGGACAGACAATAGTCCTGCCAAAGACTTGCTGCATGGCCTTTTCGAACTTTTGATCGTATTTCAATTTGCCGATGAGATGGACGGCATCGCTGGTTTTGGGCACTTCAACAGGCTTGGGCTTGACACGATTCAGCGGTGTGAAGGTGAGACGACCTGCTTTTGCCTTCGACAGTCGCTTGATGAGCTCCTCGGAGATATTGTCGTTCTCCACAACGTAGTGGAAGAGTGAAGCACCAGCTGTCACTTCGGCCGCAGTCTTGTAATTGGGAGGGCATTCGAAGAGCTCGCCGATTGGACCATACGCGCCTTCAATACCGTCCTGCTGTACAATGCGTCGAACGAAAGCGAGGCCTTGCTGCGTGTTCCGGTCCATCATCTGACCGAGAAAGCGTTCGGCCTTTTGGAGTTCCTCTCGAGCGGTTCCGATGACAGAATTCAGCTTGGCCTCTTCTCGCCAGAGCTCTTTTCGCTGGTCTTGCAAACGATCTTTCTCGTCTCGAGCTCGTTGAACTTCGCCAGATATGTTCTGCTGCTCATCGCCGCGATTGTCAATACGGTTGCGCAGCTCTTCCATGTCCGAGTCGAGTTGGCCAATTTCCGACTCAAGGTCAGAAATCTCTTCTGTGATCTGCATGTTGATGGCTTTGCGTTTTGCCATGGAATCGTGGACCGTAGCAATCTCTCTTCGCAGGTAATCGTCTCGCTCTTTCTTTGTTTTGAACTGATTCTGGCGACCCTGCTTCGCTAGCAGACGATTGACGTTCGCTACAGCATCGTCCAGTTGCTGCTTTGCCGCACGCTGTTCCTCTCGCTTGGTGTTGTATTGTGGTAGAAGCTCCTCAAGCTGGGCCTCATGTTTTGCGATTTGATCTTCCACTTCGCGAAGGTCTTTGGCGTACTGGGCTTGGGTCTGCTGAGCTGCGAGCTGGTTGTCCTGGAGAGCTTGCAAGTCTGACTCTGCTTTGGCCTTGTTCCTTGCCGCCTCAATACGGTCTTCCTTGTACTGGTTCTTCTCCTGCGTGAGAAGCCGCATCTGCTGCTGCAAGCTTGTAATCTGTGCGTCAATTGAGTCCAGCTCCTTCTCGCTCTCGGCTAAAGCTTCAATGTTGTCATCTTGCTGGTCGGCGCCACCGTCTCGAGACTCATCGAGCCGAGAAAGCTGCTCTTCGATGGACTCTTGATCTTTGTGGTGGATGGTATATTCTAGACATCTCCTCTCACGATCTTTGTCTTGGAAAGCGCGCAATTCCTCTTTTTCCTCCTCAAGCTCGCCCAATCGCGTGCGAATGTGCTTGAGCAGATCGTCAATCTTGGTTCGCTTGTGTTCCGTCTCCTCCATGATCTTCTGCGACTCAGTCCTCCTGCTTTCGTATACTTCAGTACCAGCCACAGTCTTGAGCATCTTCAGACGCTCGGCGTCCTTCATGTTGGTGATGGCCGTGACTCTACCCTGGGGTACGATGTAGTACGGATTACTCTTGCT
Source organism: Zasmidium cellare ATCC 36951 (assembly GCF_010093935.1). Lineage (NCBI taxonomy): Eukaryota > Fungi > Ascomycota > Dothideomycetes > Mycosphaerellales > Mycosphaerellaceae > Zasmidium > Zasmidium cellare. Next base: position 79,725 of record NW_022987004.1, on the reverse strand, counting down.
GAAGCCTGCACTCTCCAGGATGTTCATGACCTCCTGCTTTGTGGTGTTCTTGCGATTCAAGCTGTATTCGTCCTTCTTCTGACCAATCGTCCGTCGTAGAATGACTTCTGGGGTGTTTGTGGGAAAGCGCTCGTCGCTGTTGTCGAAGATGACCTCGACGTAGGCCGTCATGACTGCAGATCCGGCACCTTCGTGGAGCAGACCCTGTCGGTCCTGGCGACTGAGCTGGGTGTACTGATCGCTGAGGACAAAACGGATGGCGGCGAAGAAGTTGCTCTTGCCAGAGCCGTTGCGACCGACAATGACATTGTGCTTGGGCGAGAATGGCTCGATGACGGTTTGGTCCTTGTAGGACTTGAAGCCCTGGATGATGATCTGCTTGATGTACATCTCGCTGGCGGAGTTACGCAGTCGGGGTAGGTGTGTTGTCGCGCCTTCGCTGGCGCTTTCGAAATGAGGTCCTCAATCTATTGTGATTGCATGCGGGCGGTGGGTGACTGTGTTGTAGAGCGGCGGCGGTTGTTGGGTGGAGGAGGTGTTGTTTGTCGCGAAAGTCATCAAAGTCGCGTCAGGTCGCGTTTGCGGGGAGTGGTCCGAGCGTTTGCCGGCCTTCACATGTGTCACGTGTGACGACACTTCCACTTCCACATTCACTCGACTCTCGAAATAGTCTCAGTCACCAGCTGACGCCAATTCGAACATCGCCATCCCCAGGCATCACTGCAGAATACTTTTCGAGCTAACTTGAGCAGATCCACAGGGGCAGACCAATCGAAGCTGGTCTTTGAGGCCGCCAGCTTCAGCTCCTTCTGGCGGCTCGAAGAGCACATGGCTGGCCTGAGCATCTCCTTCGACGAGCATAGTAAGTCCAATGTCTCGCATGGAAAGCTCTCAGCTTCTTTTTGGAATCATTCCTCTCCGCCAGAGCCCGCACCCATCGTATTGTTATTCCCGCAACAATGGCACAACCTACGCAAAGAGCTCACCAAGAGCCTTCGGATCTGCTCGCCTTCGACGACCTAGGCTTGGACAGCCTGGGATTCGACGAGCTATTTTGGCCGATGGATTATAACGCAACCAGCACGCTCGATCATGTCCTCGACCAGGTCGTATGCTCAGAGCACTTGGAACAGCAGCTCGGTGAAGAAGAAGCGGCGGTTCGCTCTTCGATGCATTGGCAAGACTCACCTCCACAGCCACGACGCACTCCGGTGAATGGCTCCATGGGTCCACTTGAGATCCTGATCCGCGAGGAGAATAGCCAGACTCAAAGAAAGTTAGAGCGCATGCTCTCCAGACTCGGCTGCAGAGCGATAGTAGCAGGAACAGACCAAAGAGCGCTGCAATACCTCTCAAATGGCATCAACTTTGATCTTATCTTCGTTGGGCTCGAAAGTCCGAGTAATACTCTCGTTCAAGACATACGAGCCGCGTGTTCTAGCGACTTGGAAGTGCCGATCTTGGCCATCACTGCGGGCTTGCAAGGCATCGAAGAACTGAGGGAATTCGACTTGGTACTGGAGTTGCCCCTGAATAAAGACAAATTGGAAGATGCGATCAATATCTTCTATCCGCGCGGGCAATCATTTCAGTTGGCTTCCAATGATGATCCAGAGAGTGACTGCTCGTGGACCGCGGCCGACGATGATGAAGAATGGCAGTTCTCATTCAAGGGGCATCTGAGGCGGTTTCAAGCACAGAACGAACGCGTGTCTTTGATGACTCCACCACTGCTTTCGAAACAACGCCGCAAGATTCACGCCATGGCACATCTGTACAGACTGAGCCATACAAGTCTTGGATGTGGGAGATACAAACGAGTCTTGATTCTAAAGTGTCGGCTCTTGAAGCCGTCCACTGTTTTGAATCACTGGAATCCAGGACGCAAGCAGTGGGCAGAGGGTGTCGTAGACCCAAGGATCATCGCATTTCATGGAGACGCCGGGGACACATCTAGCGAAGCACTTGCAACGTGGCTACAACAAGCAGGCTTACCGGCTCCAGTTCTTGTACATCGTGATGAACATGAGACAGAGGCGGCCAGAAACTCCATACACTTATTTTTCGAGCAGCCGGCCGACGCTGCAGTCGTCCTCGAAGCAGTACATGGGACCACACCCTCGTGGAGTGTCTCCACAATAACATGCGACTACACAGTATTCAAGGACTGCTTCTGGTCTCCCTGGCAAAGTCCAGCCAACTTCGATGCCGTTCTAGCCCAGAAGATGGATGTCACAAGTACAGTCGATTCCACAAGAAGGCCAAAACTTGAAAGCCGGACTCCAAGCATATTCACTCCATCCGAAGACGAGGCGATCTCTGACTCTGAGTACTCAGACATCAACACCTATGCCACCAGTACCAACAGTAGCCGCTACTCCGCGCCAACGACCAACCCTTCGACTGCTTCTTTCCTCACCCACGCTACATCATCAGCGTCTCGCTCACATAAAGGCAGACACAAAAAAGCCGACTCCACGTCCCTGCACAGCTTCGCAGCAACAGCTTCCTCCCTCCCAACGATCGCAGACGAACAGCCATCCGACACCGACACCAACACCATCGCCTCAACCTCACAAACGACGAGTCGGAAACGTCGCCTCCCATACTCACTCTCAGGCTATCAATGCTCTCACCCCTCCTGCACAAAGACCTTCGACCACGCAGGCGACTGTCGTAAACACGAGAAGATTCATGAAGATCGCTCGCATATCTGTGAGATCTGTGGCAAGACATTCCTGTATCCTAAGGATGTGAGACGGCATTGTCAGAATGTACATAAGTGGAAAGAGTCGTTTATGGCGCAGAGGGCGGAGAGGAAAGTGCGGCCTTGTTGATATGGTCTGGTCCTTGCGGCGATTTACTAAGCACTCGTGATGTATACGAAGAAAGTAATAATAATATCATTCTCCTGCATTGAAACCTATGATCCATCCGCTCTCCTTTCCCCTTCGTCCATGAAAGTCACCATTCCCTCAGAAAGCCCTCATCAACCAAAACATCCAGTCACAGAATCCACCACTTACAAACCTTTCCAACCCGTCGACAAACGCGACGAAGTCCTCAACAATCGCAAAAAGAAATACCAGTGTTGTCGACTTGTCATTCTGTGTTTTGAGGAGGCTGAGAGAGATGGGTATGGACGAAGGCTGCTATCGAGCTCGTCGGACGCAATGGACACTTTTGACACGGCAGTCTTCTTGATGAGAGTCGGTTTTATACAATGTGATTTTCTACATACGGCACTACAAAACAAAACAATCAGCGATGATCATCCATCGCCTCACTTCAACTCGGTCAACTCCTCTTCCAGCATATCCTTGAAGTTGAGAGGCTCGAACGCCACACCCTCGCCGATGAAGTGCTTGCTCATTGCTTCGACCCAGTGCAGTCGCAAGGAGTGCAACATGGCACTGGTGCCCTCCATCACTACCAGAACGGCGACAGTCAGAGCGAACCAGAGAACAAAGGCCAAGAAGATGGCGAAGATGCCGAGGGCACCCTCGAAGGCGAAGGCGTTTTTGAGCGTCATGGTCCAGAGCACGATGGAGAGCTGTTGATGGGCCAGAGACAAAGCCCACAGACGGAGGTAAGAGGCTGTGTGGGAGACACAGTTGAGGCAGAATTCTGGATGAACGTTAGCATCGCTCTTGTGACATGGAAACGAGATTGCTTACCAATAGTATGGATGACTTGGTGAATCATCACCTCGCTGAATTCAAACTCCTCGTGCTCGCCTTCCCCAGCACCGATGTCCTGAGTGATTACGGCCCCATCAATATCGCTATCGGCGAAGCTTGGTCTGTTGGCATCTCCGTTGGCATGTTCGCCTTCATCGTCGTCCAGGGCAGAAACTGTAGTCGTCTCGCCGATGCCACGATAGCCTTGTGCACGAGCTTTGTTGTGCTCCCAGCGCAGGTAGAACGGCTTCAAGAAGAGCATGATAGGAACCTGGATAACAGCAAGCAGGAGGAGAATGACCTGCACAGCGCCTTGGCCAGAATAGAGCTGTTCCTGGACTGTGCCGGGGGACAAAAACATGTAGATGAGCATGTTCAGAAGATTTGGTGGCTGCTGGTCGATCGCGTACCAGTCGACACACCATTTCCAGATGATAGTCAGGACGAGGTACCCGAAGATACCCTGGAAGAATATCATGCCCGGAACGAAGTTGCCCCAAATGTCGATCGGTGACCTAAAATGGCGAGCATTGATGAACGAAAGGCACAGTGAGTATGTCATGTGCGCCCAGCCCATGATGATGGAGAGCTTCATCTTGTAGCTGTTGCTGAAGAGCAAATCGTTGTCAGTATCGTGCCATCTCCAGTCCAGACCGAATGGATAGGTGTAGCCTTCGACTCGCTTTGCAGTGATGATCGTCTTGCCGGGCTCGTACCCGTCAGGGAACTCCCAAGTCCACATACTCTGGGCCAGAGGGATTTCCTTGGAGAAGGCATCCGAATATATAAGGCCAGTATACATAGAAAAGATGCCCATCATCAGCATGATATAACGTCCGTAGAAGGCCATTCCGAAAAGCTCGTCCTGCTTGCCGCGTTGAAGAGGCTTCTCGAAGGTGATCATAGCAACCGCTGCCAAAGTCATAATGATTCCGTGGCCGAAATCACCGAACATGACAGCAAACAAGAATGGGAAGGTAACGATCGTAGGTAACCCAGGGTTGACTTCGGTGTATTTTGCAGTGCCGTATGCATCAATGATGGTCTGGAATCCAAGAGTGAACTTGTTGGTCTTGTTGTAGGTCGGTGGCGTCTTCGATGTCTTGATCTGGTTGACGATGGTAGGTACGGAGAGACCGGCCCTGTCATTGACATCTTGCAAGGTCGACTTAATCAGGCCAAGTGAGTCTGTCGGACACCAAGCCTCGGCCACGAGAGTCTTTCGGGCGGGATCGTACGAGAAGCGATTGAGAGTCTGATAGACACTTTTCTCCTTCTTAATGACAATCAGCCACGCAGCCAAAGAACGTCCGATCTGTGTCAATTCCGCATCCAGCGTTCGCTTGGTGTTGCCCAAGACGTTGGACAGATCCTGCAGGCGACTGTTGACCTCGTGGATCTGATCCCGACGAAGCTCGCTGTTCTCGTCCACGTTGTAGATGTCCGCGCCCAAGCTTTCAGAGATCTTCCTGATCTTGGCAATAATCTCCTTGCCATGTGCGAAAATGACAAAGACATTCTTGTGAACCTCCTCGTTCTTCTCTGGGTCGAAGATGGCATCTGGAATCTCGGATTGGTTCATGTAGAGGTTGCCACGAAGCGTTCTCCAAAGAATCCGCTCAAAAGCTCCCATTCGCTCACGTGGAATGACACCAGCAACAAAGCCGATGTTCATAACGCTGAAGCTTTGCTGGCCAGCTTCAGCAGAGCCGTTCGCATTCTCCACGTCTCGCAATAACGGAGCATCGTCCGAGGAGTCCACAGACTGGCGAATCTCCTCCGTTTGTCCACGAGCGCGATCGAAGAACCCTCCAGCTTCTCTGAGCACCCAGCGCCATTCTGTAAGCTCTGTCTCCCTCTTTTTCAGCGTCTCGTAGCTTTCATTGAGACTGCGAATCCTCTGTTCCAAGCTTTGACTCCTGTCTGCCAACTCGTCAATTTCAGAGGCAGACGGGGCTGCCATCTGATTGCTGAATTCGTAGATAGAGCGCATTTCGATGCCATTCTTCTCGATCTCGGAGCGGAAGTAGTTCAGTTGGCGTTCGACATTATCGAGGCGGCGGATCTCCTGCGTGAAGGTGCGTTGGAAGGCAGTTGTTTCCGGGTTCAACTGTTGACCATTAGCCTCCGCAAAGCTCCCATGATCTCGTTCGAGCTCTCTTTTCGTATGTACGTACGTCGCGGAATTGCATTAAACCAAGCTCGCCCAGTGCAGAGACAACCTCGCGGCCGATTTCGTTGGCGATGTACAGCTGGGTGAGCTGCATCTCCCGCGAACGGAAGAGCGACGGGGTATTGGGCGCCATCTTGGCGGGACCTCTCTATCGGTACCAGAAGAGGTTTGGCGATTCGTTGTATGAGGGATGGGTGGTGGTTGATGGTGTTTGGAGAGAAACAACAGCGTTGCCTTCGCTGAAGGAGGCGGATGATGTCGCAGCTCGATGCCAAGAGATGATCCGTGCACTTCGATGTTGTTGTCCTCAGGCAAGCAACAGCTTCATGTTCTTCCAAACATTCACGCGACGCTGCCGTCATTGCCACATGTGAGCGGGACTTCTTGCTATATGGCATACCTACCTGACAAGACTACCACACGGTTAATAATCTCCAATCGACATGGCGGACGAACAGCCCCGTACGACGCTGTATGTGCTCGTGCCTCCGTCGCCACTCTTCGCAGCTCACTGGTCACTGTTCATACCAGACTCGAAAGGTTACGATATGATCAGCAAACCGCATGAGGAATCCACTGTAGGCCGACGAGTTCATGTATCTGGTGACAGGCTCAATGGGTTTGCCTTAGAACTCATTCGTGAGTACGATGTGAGCAAACACCGCCGTGTTGGATCCCGCATGTTTCCTATTGGCAGTATACCTGCCACCCACATTCAACCAGATGCATCGAAGGCCGAGGAAGACACAACTCGACGCGACAGCTGCAAAGACGACGAAGATGGAGGCGGCCTTGTCGACAATGAACCACGCGATGTCTTTGAGCGGACTTGCGTTCAACTCGAAGCTCCAGGCCCAAGTCTGAACAACGTCTCGAACAATCAAAAGCCAGCAACTGGGAAAAGATCCCAGATCGAAGGGCGAGACTGTCAATGGTGGGTTAGGCAGGTGGTTCAGGAGCTGACGACCGCGGGCATACTGGAGAGTCTATTGCAAGCAGACGGCCAGCGAAGCAAGAATCCCAATGAGCTGGTTGCTCAACTGCCTGTACACTGATATGGTTCCAGCCATTCCATATCGCTCATGAGAGCTACGAAACATACTTCGTACACTGCACGCAACATCCGCGCCCATCGCGAGCTTTGGTACACCCGGCTCGAGCTATGATCGACAGAACGACAGTCACTTGACGGTTTGGTGTGAGAGACGGCGATTTCGTGCACACCGTGGGTTTGGAAGCCGGAGCAATAACCATGTCCAGGCTGTGATCTTAAACTCAATGCAACGGAGTTACCGAAACGATGCTTTGGGCACATGAAGGACGCATGGATGTTAAGCCAGCATGTGCCGTCGAGCTTTCACCAGCCCTCGACCAGTTTGCGAATCGTCCGGTGCTTCGATTTGTAGCCAGATGCGCTGCAGACACAGAAGACTGCATCGAGTACACTGACCCGTCCATGGAAAATCTTTATGCAGCGCAACACCTCCTCCATCCTTCCTAGCCGTGCACTTTTTGGGCACTCTTTGATTGGTCATATCATACATCATCAAAACCTTGCATCGACTGCACTACTTCATGCTCCTTCTTCATCCGCAAAGATGTTCCACAAGACTCCTGTCATTGGATATGCGACTCGCAACGACGACGTCGACACCTCCACAGCCGTCCGATGGTCCGGCTCGGCGAACAGCTTCAGCCTCTTTGCCAAAGAGAAATGCAGGGTGTCAAGCAAGGAATTCATCGCGAGAGGTAAAGATAGCGACGCTGTGCTTCGAGAGACTTGATTCGAGTCGCACGCTCCATTGTCAACTCTAGGTGGAGAGCGCGTTGCTTACCTCTTACAGGATCGCTTTGCGAGTCCGAGCACTGTGCCATTGGCTGATGAATGATCTCAAGCAAGCAACATCACATGCCTTACCCAGCCATAAGCTCGTTTCAATACCACCTGGTCTCTCGGCTGCGTCAGGGCGGGGTTCCTCGTCCCGAATGTGAGAAACGGCATAGTATGCCTCGGTGATCACACTCATCGAGGTAATGTAGAATGCAATAAATTGGCCATCGATGCTCGGATGTTATGCCTCATGGAATGTGGTGACTGCTAAACTTACAGCTCCACCGCAAGTTGCACTCTTTTGCCAATTCAGTTGCCTTTCTCGTATTCCTCACGACTTTAGCCCGAACTATCAGGCTGATCGCCTTTGCGATCCGAGAAAAACATCCAGTGTCGACTCGGCCTGAAAGTTTCGCTGGTACCTTTCGACTGTACACTATGGCTACCGCAGAAGTTCTGAACAAGGTCGATCTGCTCGGCCCCCAGCAGGAACAAGTGAACCTCGAAGCGGACTTGGGCAAGACTGAACTGGTCCCTCCACCGTTCGATCCTGTAAAGCTCAAGGAGAAGTACTTGGCCGAAAGAGACAAGCGACTGCAACATGGCGGCGGGATCAACCAGTATCGTCTCGTCGAAGAACGTGGCCAATTTGCCCATTATCTGGATGATCCATGGGTCGAGCCCGGCTTCACTCGAGACCCTGTCAGCGAGCAGGTCGATGCCATTATCATTGGCGGTGGATATGGTGCACAGCTGATTGCTGTTCGACTGATCGAACAAGGAGTGAAGAATATTCGGTTGATCGAGAAGGCTGGGGATTTTGGTGGGACGTGGTATTGGAATAGGTGAGTCTTGGTCAATCTGATATTTCTCGACACGTGCTGACCGAATAACACAGATATCCTGGTAGATCTAGGCACCAAGTTGTGGCACTTTACCATCGCTGACAGGAATGTAGGTGCGCAATGTGACATTGAATCATATATCTACATGCCACTCCTAGAAGAAATCGGCTACATGCCGACTGAGAAGTACGCCAGAGCCAAGGAGCTTCTCAAGCACTCCGAGATGATCGGCCGTAGATGGGGACTCTACGAGCGGACTCTCTTCCAGACCGAAACTCATGAACTGAGATGGAACGAAGAATCGGGCCTGTGGTCCGTCAAGACAAACCGGAACGATGATATCAAAGCAAGATTCGTTATACCAGCTGCAGGACCACTGCACAGGCCGAAATTGCCGGGCGTCAAAGGTATTGAGAACTTCAAAGGCCATAGCTTTCACTCCAGTCGGTGGGACTACAAGTATACTGGTGGAGACAATGGAGGTGGGCTGACTGGTCTGGCTAATAAAAGAGTTGCTGTCATTGGAACAGGTATGCGCAGTGATCAGCACCATATAGTCTTCGCTGACTGTCACTCCATCAGGCGCCACTGCAGTCCAGATTGTGCCAAACGTTTCCAAGTATGCCAAGGAACTCTTTGTCTTTCAGCGAACACCCTCGTCAATTGACGTGAGAGGCAATCGACAAACAGACGAAACATGGGCAAAGAGCCTAAAGCCCGGTTGGCAAAAGGAACGAATGGATAACTTCAACATCATCGTCAACGGCGGCATTCTACCAGTCGACCATGTCCGTGACGGATGGACCGACATCCTACAGAAGCTCCTCGCCAGGGGATCAGCCGGATCTGAGACCGACCCAGAGAAGGCCGCCGCCGAACGCCAAATGGCCGACTTCGAAAAGATGAACCAAGTCCGCGCACGTTGCGACGAAATCGTCAAAGACAAGGAGACCGCCGAAAGTCTCAAACCGTGGTACAACCAACTCTGCAAGCGTCCCTGCTTCCACGACGAATATCTCCAAGCCTTTAACAACCCCAACACCCACCTCGTCGACACCAAAGGCCTCGGAATCGAACGCATCACCGAGAAAGGCATCATCGCCAACGGCAAAGAATACGAAGTCGACTGCATCGTCTACGGCACCGGCTTCGAGCTCGCCACCGAATGGTCCCACCGCACCAACATGGAAGTCTTCGGTCGCAACAACCAAAGCATCACCGACTGCTGGAAGAACGGCGCGAGCACCCTCCACGGCTGGAGCACACGCAACTTCCCCAACTGCTTCTGGGTCAGCATCGTGCAAGCGGCGTTGACGCCCAACTTCCTGCACGTTACAGGCGAGCAGGCGAAACACCTCGCATACGTGATCGGCGAATGTGAGAAGAGGAAGATCCGCACGGTGGAGCCTACGGAGGCTGCGGAGAGGGAGTGGGTTGCGACGGTGCTGGAAATGGCAAAGTTGAGGGCGCCGTTCTTGAAGGAGTGTACGCCTGGGTATTATAATAATGAGGGGACGCCGAGTGCGACTGCGGGGAGGAATGCGAGTTATGGGGGTGGGAGCCCGGCTTTTATCAAGATTTTGGAGGATTGGAGGGCGAAGGGGGAGTTGGGAGGGTTGGATGTGAAGTATTTTGAGGATTAGGGCCTCATGGTTGTTGGTGAATTCTACTTTCATCATGGGACCCCTTGAAGTGTGTCTGCTCGTCACAGAGTCCTGGACAGCGCGATGTCGCTCAATTGACTTGAGCAGCAATTCAGGACCCGAACTCAGCTGCACCTTTCCATCTCTCGTCTAGCCTTCCCTGCTCTCTCCGATTCCTTCGTCCCTGGGGATTTGCCCTCCACGTCTCCCACGGACTCCTCTGAACACAGAGCTTCATGTTCGCGCCTTGTTCGTACATTGCGAGCCCAAGAACTTCCTTAGATTGGATCACGCGAGTGTTAAAGCCTGGCCGAGACTCTGCCTGCGCGGACCATGGTTCGAAGAAGACTGGATCCGGACGAGGGTCGAGGATCTCAGTAAAAGCCAAAGACATGATCGCATTCTCAACTCCTGCGTATATGTAGGGCGAGTGTGCAGATGGCGATGCGAGTGAGTAGACACTAGATTCCGTGGGACGATTCCGACCCTGGGACCAGTTATTGCTGCCACGTACAGTGAAGGAAGAGTTGTTAGGGCGTAGGAAGACATTGAAATCTTTCTCAAGATCAATGATTCCTGGATCTCCAGCTGCTGCTGGACTAGCGTCTAGATAGCTGTAGCATTTGGCCCCAAGCCTCATGTCGAAGACTTTCAACAGGTTGTGCCTACTCGTGCCTGCCACCAGCTTCTCGCGGCCTCGGGGGAGGAGGCTGTAGATGGGACTGTCGTCGGCTGCGTACGTCTGCTCGACATCGCGATTTGAGCGCATGTCATGCAAGCGAATGATACCGTCGTACGCTCCAGAGAGGAACACATTGCCGTCACCCGTAGAGCCGACTGTGGATGGCAATGGCACAATAGTGTAGGCCGACGACGTTGTTTTTTGTTGGGGAAATGACTTCTCAAAGTCGTTCTGCAAGCTGAACTTGCGCAGTGCCTTCGGATACAAGCCGGCTCCGTCTATCGTGTAAATGTGGATCGGGTCTTCTGACGGTCCAACACCGACGCCTAGTCTCGACGGCGACAAGAAGCTTGTTACCCAGGCTCGATGGGTTGAAGCTGGATTGCCGTCAGCTCGCAGAGGCGGTTGGATGTCCACTTGACTGGAAGCAGTGGTCTTAGGTTGTCCTGGGTCGACACTGTACAACGCAAGCCTAGCTTCCCCAAGATTGGCTGCCAGTAACAGTGGATGGTTGTCATCCTGTAAAAGACTGGTAGACCTTACCGGCAGCCCGTTTGTGGCAAAGTAGGAGATTGAAAGATCTTGCCCTGAAGACCCCGCGCGCGGTATAGACAACAGCTGGAGGTCGCCATTTGCTGTTCCTGTGAGCAGTCCTTGATGATCATCCTCGCTCTTTCGCACAAGATGCAGTGCTGTGATATCGTCCTTCCCTTCGGCAGCAGAGTGAGGCCGGTAAGTTGTCCACTTCACAATTTCTGTTCCATCATGCTGTCTCTTAGTTCTTCGAATGCAAACCTCAGCCCCGGCGCTGAATGCGAGTATCTCCGTCCTGTCTCGCCATGTTCCGCCAACTTCTTCGTATACGTCAAGCTGTGGCGTAAAGCCAATAGTCTGGCCCCTCGGTCTTTTCCATCTGTCGATGTGCTTTCCACCCGGAAATGCCGTGATGTCCCCTCGAGGTTCGGTGTACCTGCCGACGAAAGCCCGCTTCTCCCACGCCTTTGATAATGTCGTTAATGAACGAGCGGTGTCTTTGTAGGATGGGGACTGCTGCGGCCATGTTGAGGGGAATCGAGTCTGTGTGAACGTCTTCCACGCATTCTTCTCGACGAACTCGTGAAGGCTTCGGCTGGTGCGATCGAGGCTGGCGATTGAGGAAGCTGTTGGTAGGTAGCCAGTGATGTGGTTGAGCAGCTCAGGCGGAAGGTCGGTGAGGTTCGTTTTCGGTCTTGATGTTTCCATGGTTGAGGGTGCTCAGAAAATAGCACCCGTGAACAATTTAAGCCAAGTATGCCATGTCTTTGGTGCGTCATGATCGATATCGATAAGGTGATCTAACTGGAAATTGATGAGTGAGTCAACGACGGTTTGATTGATCATGCCGAAAGCGGCATACTGTGTTTGTCAGAACATTTGATAACCTTGAATTCTAAACCGGGGTAGATCACAGAAATCAGGATCTAAATCACACGTAAAGCTCATTCTGGCTGCGTATTTGTCGGACTATTGTTCCTATAGCAGTGAAAAACAGGATTTACCCCGGGTTTTCATTCTCAAACGAAGGTTCTGACAAACACAGTAGCGTGGCTGACTTTGGTGAGACGTCACGTCTTCTTGACCAACACTTTGGGACAAATATTCCTTCTCGACTCACAAAACCAGCGACTATTCATCCCTTTTGCGGCAACAGCGACATGACTCAAACTTTGCTACTCAATCAATGACAGCCATTCGCCGCATACACGCTCTGCATTGAGCCATCCGGACGAGAAATCAAGGAGTAAAACCGCAATGGGAAGACGCTGCGTTGACTGGCTTGTCGGTTAACATCTCATCTCTGCCAATGGCTAGGACGTAGCCACTGGGCATTTGGAAGACAGCGGCAAACAAGTCTCTCAGCTGCGTCATGGCGCTGCAGAGGATCGCGGCTGGAAGCTCGGGAGGGCGGCTCCGACAGGCTTTATGCAGCTCGACATCGACTCGTCCAAGCGCGCCGTCCTTCGTCAACATGTGACGCGGTTCCTTCTTCGAGCATGTCCGTACGCTTTGCGATGGGTAGTTGCCCACTCGGCTTCGCCATGTGTACGCCGGACTTTCGGCTAGGAGTGGGATCGTCATGCCTTTCACTTGCTGGCGTAGATACCAACCAGAAAGCGACCATCAGCCCTATCGCCCATGACCTTGAGGTCACACAACATCTCAGGTCACACAACATCTCAGGTCACACAACATCTCAGGTCACACAACATCTCGATGAGTTTCCGAAAGGCTGTGCCTACTGCAGATACTCCTGCAGTCCCGTGTTGCATCATTTGCATGCAATCTTGAGTACTGTGCCGTGCTGTGAGCAACTTGAGAAGCTTTGGAGCTGCCAGACATTCTCATTTGGTTCTACGACGTCTTGAGTATCAAGATCAGGTCATCAACACGCCGAATTCCTTGTGCTCTGATGGCACTATCACGAGGCACCTGCTTGTGTTCGCACTGAAGCCCGCTCATTCCCGTCAGAGGCACGATTGCGTTCTGGACGAAATCCGACCTTCCTACAATTGCCCCTCTAGCCCCAAAGGCCATGGCCCCTAGCGCGTTGAAGTCTCGATCTGGATGTTTGACATGTCTGGCGCGCAAGAAGAAATGTGACGAGGGTCTGCCGAAATGCTCGCATTGTCAACGGCTGGGACTGGCTTGCATTAGCAGAAACGCACAACAAGTCAAAGCCGATATCACGCCCACCAATTTGAGGAACAGATCTTCATCACTCCAGCCGGCCGTCTCGAATGGCTATCCAGCATTCAAGACCCCAATTGAGCAGAAGCTGTGTCTGGAAAGTCCCTACGTCTTGGACGTGTTAGTGTCTGACGGCCTCGCGGACAAAAGTTTCAAAAGCATGTCCTTGCTGGGGAGGTTCTGCACGCAGAGTAGACTGGTACGGGAGGCGGTAGTAGCATTCGCGGCCTTTGGCCTTCAGGACATGGGCGAGGAATACTACAAGCTGTCGCTCAAAAGCTACCAAAGTTGCCTCTCGGCGCTCCAAAATACTCGGGCTTATGAGAGCGAAGACTCCAAAGAGATGGACTTTGCCATCGTCTCTATTATGTTTCTTGGATTGCTCGAGGTACGTATTTGTCTTGGTGTAATCCTATCTGCAAGTGAACGAACTAACACCATGGTAGGCTCTGTCTCTCGGTAATCCAAGTGCATCTGTAGCTCACTTTGAGATGTGTCGCAAGCTGCTGGCCAGTCGCTTGAAACGTCCAGCGTGGCTCCAAAGCAGCGAATGCGTGAATACTTACCGAATGTGCGCAGAATGCATTATTTACAACTTCGCAACACTGTCGCCGTTTCATGAAGGTATTGGACAAGCTGCGAGCGACTGGGAGGAGTCATTCAACAGCCTTTTCCCAACAGACGACCACGCAATTTCTTCCTTTCTTGGAGGCATTGACTTCCAAGCGATCTACCGGATCATGTTCTCGACTAATGTACTGCTCCATGATAAGGGCTCAGGTGCGAACCAGACCAACGCCCACCCCGACGCCTGCCAAAACCTCTGGGAACGACTCGACACTCAAGAAAAAAAGGCCAACTCGCTTTACTTGAGCATGTCTCACAAAGCTATGGCAAAGCTGTATCGAGCAAAATACCTTGTGTCAATCCATGCCCAGCGTATCCACTTGATCAAGGTATCGCGACCCACAGCTACTCCAGCAGACTTGACAGTGAAACTCTACCTCTCGAAAGCCATGGCAATCATCAAGGAGCAGAATGTCTGTGAGGCATGGAACCCAGCGCTTCGCTGGCCACTGACAATCCTTGCATGTGCAGCACACACGGATGCCGACTTCGACCTCGTGATGTCCACGATGGACGAAATGATGCAGAAACTAGACCCGGCCAACTCGAAAAGGCTGCAGTCTGCACAGGCGATGTTAAGGCACTTCCGCAAGGGAAACGCTTGGCCTTCATTGGACGGCTGGGATGCGGATGTGTCCCCGAACCAACTGAAGTTTCTGCTGAAACCACAGAGCTTCGACATACCTCAAGTCCAAGCCATCTCCGGGGACACCGCCATTACGAACTTGTAAGGGCTTAAAAAACGATTTAGACAAACCGCTTGGAAGCCTAGCTTGCACCCCCAACATTACCGCCCCGAGAACCCGAATCATGTCAGGGGACGCATGATTGATTTGATAGCATTCGGCTGTGGCGCCAGCCTACGAATTCACGAATGAGCGGAGTACTTCGGCAGCTCGAGGAAATCTCAGCTGCAACACTCTATAGGAGTCGATAAGCGAGCTGCGCCTGTGCCGATCGCATGCATTAACACAATGCAACGAACCAACCACCACGCGCGTCGACAAGCAGCAAGCCGCCATGCCGCGATCGCCAGTCGTGTGCAACACCTGGAACGGCATCGACTACCCTACTCCCCTGGAAAGGTGCAAATTTTGAAAACAGACCGCGAACCTACGCTTCTCCATCTATTACCCACCCTTTACAGGCCTTTGCCGGAAGTTAAGTCTGCGAAGAGCTCATCAATAACAAAATCTCTGGACATCGTTCAATCTCCCCGCGAGAGATTCCCGAAGAGCAGCGATGTCGAATTCAAACCCCAGTCAGCGTGTGCGCCGGACAGTCTCGGAGGTCGAATTCGTACATCTATGTGGGTTGGTCCTGCAAAACGAGGCCGACAGACAGCTTTATGAGCAGATGAAGGCACGTACAGCTGATTCCCTCGGCACGGCAGCACTGACCAGAAACCCATCAGATCCATGCCTCCTCCGGCATTGAAAGAATCCTGGCGTCACCTACACCTGCAGCGAATTCCATTGGAAGACCGTCGGGACAGCCAGAACCGCCAGGTGCGGCAACAATCACTGAGCAAGCCGTCAGGAGTGAGACTCGGAGGATCTATCAACTCTCGTCTGACAAGCTGAAAGCAGTGTACCAACGCGGTGGCGGAGCCAACGACGATGACAATTGGATCCTTCGATGGCTGCTGTGGCGAGAGATGATTCAACGGGGTATTGTGCCCTGAGGAGAGTGGTGCAACAATCTAGTGATGTTACTACCTACTCAAGCTGTTGACAAGTAGACAAAGCAGCATGAACATGACGGGAAAATTACAGCTGCAAGTTCGAAATACAGACACGGACTCTACATTGCTCAATCGAAGGCAGTTGTCAAAAGCGTATCCTCAAGAATTTCCCAGTCGGCAGAGCTCGACGGCGTGAGCATGTATTCCGGCCCTCACAAAATATCGGGCCGGATCGACGAGGCCGAGACTCGGTGAGGCTCTTCGGATGAAATGGCATCCGACTCTATTATAAGGAATCGTCTGGCCTGCATATTGGAGGATGATGCGGTACTGTCCTCTCGTGGCCGCCGATCACCACGCGAGCCTTCGTCGAACCCAGTGGCGTCCAATGAAAGCTCTGTCCGCCGTGCAGTAGGTCTAGATATGTGGATGCCAACTTCTGCTAGTCCAGCATTCCATCCAAACTTCTTGCACTATCAAGTGACGGCAATGTTGCTGGCACTAGTGTCGTTGTTAGCGGACAGGGGTGTGCTAGAAACGAAGCTTCCGTCTTCACCCTTGCATATGAACGGACTTCATCGCGGTGGTTCGAAACTACAATGTCCTTTTGCCAAAGGCTGAGTATTTAGTTCCGACAGCTTGGGAGGAACTACGAGTGACAGCGAACCCCTTCATCTTCACACCTGCCTACCCTTAATTTTACTTCCTAACTATACGCCAAATTTCAGTGAGTCAAACGAAACGTACATATTTTCGTTCACTGACAAAATCCCAGCACCAACAATGTGTTACGCAACGCTCGTAACCTGGGAGAAATGCGGACATTTCCAAGTCATGCATCAAATGTGTCCCATAGCCAAACAGAAGAACCCACCGACTTTTTGCACGACGGCACATGAGCCGATGTCTATGGACCTGGATACTAGCTACGGAGTGTGTCCTGATACGGAAAAGCACCCGCCAGTGGAGACCAGGCCGTCGACGAGAGTTCGGACTCGTTAGTCGGGATGGAGGGATTGGAGGGATTGGAGATGCTTGGAGTTGGGGTTCTATCTTTGGCGTTGACGGTTGTTCTGTCCTTTGGTCGATCGTTTGTTCTCTCATTGATTCCGTCAGTAGTGAGCGGAGCGTATATCAGGGGTTAGAACAAGTAGCTTGAGGGTCCGGACTGGACTTTCAACCTTGGGAACGATCGCTCCTAGCGCCGTTCTGGTTCGACTCCAAGTGAGTTTTGTGCTCTTTTTGCTCTCTTGCTGTCTTCGTCGTTGTCAGCTGCATGTTGCCAAGGCTGCATCGACGGGATCAAGCAAGGGCACAGACGAAAGACGGAGCTAAATGGTCGACAGCATTCTTAGTCGTTCAACAAACGAAAAATCAATTGATTGATTCTCGGCCTTGGTGTCTTTTTGAGTGATGATGTGCCATTGGATCGGTTACATCGTCCAAACAGCCCCCACATGAATTGACTTGATGGAATTCACTTGCATAGGCATGCACTTGGATACGATGACCCTCTGCTCAGACTCATGGAGGCACAAGACTCACATGTGGTTGTAATATCGACACCAACTGTTGTCGCCGAACTGACAATAGAAGGATCCAGACAAGATCCAGGGTCCTCTCTGGCGCGTGGCATTCGCGTCACAGTGAGGCAAGATTTCCGTGACATCATCATGTCGAGTCGATTCGACAAAGAATTGAAGATGGCCATCCAAAGTCGTTTATAACATCCGCACAATTTTCGCCGTAGAGCAATACAAAAAGAGCCAGTTGTTGATCCTATTCCCAGAAGATTATCTTCTCGGAAAATCCATTGTAAATGCGGCCCTTCGGACCCCAGTTCTCTCGTAGTCTCAGCACTCCTACTTTGACCCAAGCTCGAGCTGTTCCTGCTACGAGCTACAACTTCAACCCGGCTACATTTACCTTTACACAACGGGAATCAAATACAATCAACACCAGAATGGCATCTACCGAAGTTGGCGAGCTCAAGATTGAGAATACCAACATCAAGACGGCACCCGGTGTCGATCTGTCCGCCAACCAGAAGACTCTTGTCGGCAGCGTTTTGGACCTCTTCGCTGGCCGACCATCCCTGGCCAAGCTCCAGCTCTGGAAAGACGATGGCGAGTTCGTCGACCCAATCACCATCTCCAGAGGCCGCAAGCAGTTCGAAGCACAATGGTACGGTCTGCAAACAGCATTCTCTGAGATCGAGAGACTCCATCATGAAGTCACCAACGCGGGTAACCCAATCGAGTTGGATTTGAAGACACGCTACGTTGTCAAAGGCATCAACAAGGAGCAAACAATCCAGAGCAAGGTTCTGATCCACACGGACGGTGACAAGATCTCGAAAGTGGAGGACAAGTGGGACGGCAAGCTGCCAGATAGCAGCATCACGAATGTGAGTTCCGTATTCCAGTTGCTGAACCCGCTTTGGTGGATGAAATATGCCGAAGGTTGGGCATTCTCGTTTTGGAGTTTGTTCTGGGAGACCACGCCTTGGAGGGTGAGGGATGCATCTTCTTGTGTGCATCTAATGTTGTGGAACCTTTGCTGACCATTCTTGTTCTCTTGCAGGCTTTCCGTCGTCTGAACGCCGTGACCGTGCCCAACCTTGTCGGCGTGCCGAAGAACGCGGAGGAAGATGCGAAGAGGGGCAACTAGTTTGTGGAATTGCTATTCCACCTCACACCACCTCTTTCGGGTCATTGTATAGCATGATATGTATCATAGATTGACGAATCAACGATGACAATTTCCGCGACCTCTCGGGAGGCTTCAGTTCCCGTTGATATTCCATGCCGTCCCCTCAGCCATCTTGTTGCTTCTCATGCCCTGCTGTAGCCACCTCGAGAATGTCTTTTTCGAGCCCAGGAATGTGCAGTACTTGAATCCCAGCATCCCCCAACTTCTTCTTGCCCTCATTGACTCCAACGAATGTCTCGGGCTCTGTAACACCGACTACCACCGTCTTCACCGCTTGACTTCCATCCTGTCTCTTCAAATTCAGGATACGTTCCGTACATGGCGTATTCCCCACGCTCCTCTTGTTGCACGGCTCCATGGTGGTATACAGCACCGCATCCTCAGGCAATCGCTCTCCTAAACTGCTCTCTTCACAACCATACTCCTTCGCCAATTTTATGAAGCAAGACTGCTCGGCATGCGTATTTCCAGGACACTCGAGCGTATATCCTGTCGTAAGAATCTTCGGATCGCAAGTTGAGCAAGTGCCCTGGAAATTGGCGTGAGCCTTGCTGGGCGAGATGACGACCGCGCCGACGCAGAAATTCGTGGGCTTCGGTGGTGACTTTCGTGCTTCGGATAGGGCGAGTTGAAGGTAGTGGATGTGGTCGTCGTGGGTGAGAGACATGGTAGGAGGATCTGGCTTATCGGTCCATAGTCGATGATTGAGGTCCTTTGCCGCGCGGCGTTCACGCAGGTATAGATTCGGTCAACGTCCTCGACAAGCGAGTCGGATGTTGGAATATCAGGTGTTTGGTGAGGGAGCTGTTGTCGTTGATAGCAACAGCAGCATTGAAGGGATTCGATTTCCGAGACCCGCCGAACTCGGGCTGCCGAGGTCGTCGCCGTTGACTTCACCTCATTATTTCCGGGTCTGTCTCTCCTTTGATATCGCCAACATATGCCCAGGCCAGTATACTGGCGAAGAGGCGAACATGAGCCATGTGGGTGGTCTTGACATTGAGACCAAAACCATGCTAATCGATGCCAAGGATCCTAACACGCCAGCGATAGTATCTCTGCTGGCTGGTGGCTTTGCAGGAGCTGTCGAAGGAGCTGCAACGGTACGTCTCGAGTTGCAGAATTGCTTGTTGGTAAAGACTAAGGTATTCTGCAGTACCCCTTTGAGTTCGCAAAGACTCGTGTCCAGCTCCGAGAGCAGAAAGGTCAACCAACACCGAAGAATCCATTCCGGGTAGTGTACCAGGTCTACGCGTCCGAAGGCGTCAAAGCCCTTTACAAAGGATGTCTACCTTTAGTCGTCGGTAGCGTTGCCAAGGATGGAATTCGATTCCTGTCCTTCGACACCATCAAGAACACTTTCAAGGACCCGGAGAGTGGAACACTCTCGCCACTTCGTAATCTCCTCTCGGGCATGGCATCCGGCGTCGTGGCATCCTTCACGGCTGTCACGCCGACGGAGCGGATCAAGACTGCATTGATTGATGATGCGAGGAATGACAAGAGATTCAAGTCTGCTACGCATTGCATCAAGACGATATTGGCGGAAGACGGTCTGATGGGACTGTACCGTGGACTTGCGGGCACGACGTTGAAGCAAGCTGGTACGTCTTTCAGATATGTCAAGTTCATGTTAATCTACAAAATCTACTAACATTGCATATCCAGGTGCGACCGCCTTTCGCATGGGCACCTACAATATCTTAAAGGACTACGAGCGAAAACGAGATATCCAACAGACAACTCTTACTAATTTTGCCAACGGCTCAGTAGCCGGAACTGTGACTACGCTAGCGACCCAGCCTTTCGACACGATCAAGACGAGATGTCAAAGTTCAAAAGGTGCCAGCACTGTTGATGCCTTCCGAAGTATCGTCGCCGATTACGGAGTCAAGGGGTTCTGGAAAGGAACGACCATGCGGCTTGGACGGACGGTATTCAGTGGTGGTATTTTGTTTACGACGTACGAATGGGCGGCTGCTATCTTGAATCCTCTGTTTATGAGAGAGCAGCATGCGTAGAGTAAGTGCACGAATCAGTACTGACTTCAATGCTGGCAATGTGCTGACGATCAGAGGAAACAGTGAATTGGCCACCTTCTGTACATATACCCTGGGACATACAGAACCTTGGTTAGAAGACAAATGAACATAGGCGTAAGATCATCAAACTCGAACAAACTGATCATTCCTAGCTATGGGTATCCAATGCGCAAATGCTAACAACACAGACTCTGCTCAACCCTCGAGCGGCTTCATGCCCGAGGAGGACGAAGACCCTGCCGTGGTGACCCTCGCATGTGCCGTCTTCGCATCCAAATCCCCATCCCGACCCGACGAAACAGCCTCTGGTGTATACATCTCATACTCATCTGCATTCTCATTTTTGGGATAGCCGGGCTTAGCTGCAACGGCCCCAAACAGCTGGAAGATATTGTTCATCCGCAGCAACATGGTATAGTAGATCGTTAGCCCCACCACGGTGATTTCCTCTCTCGCAGCTGGATCGCCCGCCTTCTCGCCCATAAGCTCGATGAAGCCAAGCTTCCTCACCGCCCAGACGTTGCTCGAGAAGCGGGCTACGGGTATTGAGTTCTCGTCCAAGCAGACAAAGTCCCATTGCTTGAAATCCGTGCTGCTCGTCCATGTCATGGTCATTGGCGCGCCTCCGGGTGTCCTGTACACTTGCGATGGATGTGTGTACCCGGTGGTGAAGCGTTTGAGCGCTTTGATGTGCATCGGCTTGCCTCTTACTTCGGACTCGCTGTCGATCTTGAAGGTATGGAGGTTGCCAGTGCCAACGAGCTCGTCGTCGTTGCTGTCGCGGAATTCGAGGTGTGGCTTTCTTAAGTTGCAATGCACGACCATGGAGGCGTTGTGAGTGGCTGATGGTGCTGGATCGGTGACGAGGCAACGGAACTTCTTCCATGAGAAGTCGACTTTGAGGGTGTTCGGTGGGAGGGGTTCGGAGTCGACCATCTTGAAGCTTGTATTGGGGATGAGTGATGTTCTTTGGACAGTTGATATGACTGAGGATTGAAAGTAGGATCTTTACTTGGCACTGTGAGTGGTGAGAGCTTTGAAGATTTCGAGACGACTTCATATATATCTTCTGTTCTTCAGCTCGTCCAGCTGGTCGTATTCGTACTACATTTCGGCGCCGTACCAAGCCAGGCCAAGCGCAGCCGCAGCAGCTCGGTTAGCCGACCCGACGTCATCTGGCAGGATTTCTCTGGTGATGCGGTCGTCCGTCCCTTGCATGGCCACAAAAATAACTTCAATGGCGCTTGCTCTTCTTCGCAGTTTCGCCGGCTTGGGAAGGATCTCTCAGCACGTCACCGGCTAAATGCCTCAGCTTCTGCATGCCCGTGGAGAGTCGCCGAGAAGTGAGGTGTCGAATTGCCGGGTTTGGATTAGGGGCGGTTGAAACCTTGTCTGCGTCTTTTCACTCAGCTCGCCGTCCTGGGTCAAAACAAACCTGTGTTACTGTACAGCCATCTTCACGTATCGTAACACGACCGAGGCAGTACACTGGGAATTATCGTGGGACTGGACCGACTAACCCAAAGGCCGGACTAAAGGTCACTTCGAGTGCTTGAACATGGCGGCATGCTCTGAACCCACGCCAGGACACCGACGAGGGGCGAATCAACGGCAAGAGCCAAGGCTCTCGAGAACCGACAATATGACCTCGTAGATCCAAGTTCGAGCCCCATCTTGCCGACGTCTGCTATGGAGAGCGAGAACCAAATAGGCAAGAAGAGGAAGCTACCTCTGAAACTGCCACGCGATGCTGTGGAGACTATCATGGACTGTCGCTGTACTATCTCTCCCTTGAAACCTTCACTTCGCGGTGTATCCCCCATCAAGCCTTATGTCGGCCCCATTGATATTCCTCGACTCATCAAGACACAGAAACTCCACAATCCTCGCCACCTCCAAAGGTTCTGCAAAACCACCCGTTGGAACAGCAGCCAGATACTCCTCGCGGACTTTTGCATTTGCCCAAGCCTTCTTCCCAAGCTCCGTCATCACCGGTCCAGGACTGACCGAGTTTGCGGTAATACCTCTGCCACCCCACTCACTTGCCATGCACTTTGTCAAACCGATGAGTCCAGCCTTGGAAGCGCAGTAAGGGCCGTGATGGTGCAAAGCGACATGCGCGGCTTGAGAAGCAATGTTGACGATACGCCCACCAGGGATGGATTTCCCACGGCCTTCTGCGGCTTTGGCAGCGGCCATA
Source organism: Zasmidium cellare ATCC 36951 (assembly GCF_010093935.1). Taxonomy (NCBI): domain Eukaryota; kingdom Fungi; phylum Ascomycota; class Dothideomycetes; order Mycosphaerellales; family Mycosphaerellaceae; genus Zasmidium; species Zasmidium cellare. Next base: position 56,879 of record NW_022987004.1, on the reverse strand, counting down.
TATAGTCTGGCGAACGCTTGCCCAGTGAGAGTCGGACCATAAAGATTGACCATATAATGGCGCAGCGCATCATCGACCGGAAATGACTCCAGCGGGTGCAGATTGACGATGCCAGCCGCGTTGACGAGAATGCTTGGAAAGGCGGCATTGTCGTTCAAAATGGCCGAGAAAGCCGCCTGCACTGAATCTGGAGATGCGATATCGCACTCGTAGGTTTTAACGTCCGTCAGGGCCGAATCTTCTTCGTCGAAGACCTCCCGGAGTATTGGATTGACTTTCTGCGCTTCGAATGGAGCATAGAGTATGGCCAATTTGGCTCCTTGTTTCCGAAGCAGCTGGCCGGTCAGTGAGCCGATGCCGCCTACTCTTGGACGATATTAACGAACATCAATCGATTATACAAGCAAGCACGGTTTCGACCTACCTATACCACCTGAAATTATGGCTAATCTAGACGCCAGAGCCATGTTTTTTTGTACATTCGAGAGGCCGGACCCGTGAAGTCACATTACATAGAGAGCGGGGTTGTGGTACACTGGTACTTGACGTAAAGAGAAGGCCTCAGGTGCGATGACATTCCTTGACCTCGCCAAATCGCTGACTGTGTCTCAAAAGCTTCGTAAAAGTGGCATAGACTGTTTCTACAACTTCCGAACGTTCGGGATACCTAACGTCGGTGCACAAGCGGCTTCATTTCTTCACCGGAAGAGCAGCCGGCAACCGCACCTTCGCCACCGCCTTGCTCAACTCCACCCTCTGCTTCTTCAAATTGACAATGGCATTATCAAGCCCCTCGAACTGATGCTCAGCAGTCCCCATGGGAGCTTTCGGGTCCAAGTAACTCCTCTTCAACCTCTGCACCTTGGCCTCGAACTTGCTAAGTTTAGTCTCAAACCCCCTCACACCGTTCTTCTCAAACGAATGCCACTCGCTGTTCAGAATCTTCACGGCTGCGACTTGAGCTTCGTACCGAGAGCCTGGTTGATCTCGTTGGAACAATGGCTTGCGGTCTGCTGGGGGCGGCTCAGGGGCTTGGGTCGTTGAAGCACGATCGGTGAAATCGACGGCTTTGGCTTGGAGTTTCTCGCATTCCTTTTGCAGGTCTTCGGCTTCTTTATTGAGGGTTTCCAGTTTGCAGTGGAGTTTCTGCTCGGGTGTTACGACGGGCTGTTTGCGCAGCTTGGAGAGGCGGGCTTGGACGCGGTCTTTGACGCTCATTTTTCGCTTCATGGTGGCGAGTTGAAATGATTGGTGAGGTTGGCAAGATCTGACGTGTGTAAGGAGCGTTGAGGGAGGTGGCAGGGCCTGTTTGTTGCATGTCCTGATCTTATATTAACGGGTGGTAGTGCATGTGGAGAAACCTGCGCCGATGGTGAACAGCAGCTGTTCGTGCAACGCAACGGCAAGGCAATGCTCTGACGACAGCAGGAGGTTTGTCAAAGTTTGTGGGAATACACAACTCCCGCTCGACAATGCGGCCATTTCCCGACAGCGATTGGTGCAAAGGGCCTTTTCGATACTATCGCAAGCCCTTGGTCATTTCAATCTCCTCATGCGCGAACGACAGCATACCAGATCAAACCCATGACCGCACCCAGCAAGATCGCAGCAGGAGGAGGAAGCTTGTAGTGCATACCCCCAACAAAGCTCGTCGCTACAATAACCACCCACCACGGATCCCTACTAAGGCTGCCTCCATTCCTCACTTCAGCGTCAAGATACCCAATCTCGAACAACCGGTAGACCGCTGTGAAGACCAATCCCACCGCAGCTGCATGCACGCCCCTCAAAGCTGCGCGGACCGCGTGAGCTTTGCGAACAGAGGACCATATCCCCAGAAGACCGGTGGCGAGCCACATTCCCGGGACGAAGATCCCAAGGAAGGCAGTGGCTGCACCCCCTATAGTTGGCGTGGAAGAGCCTTGGACCGCCAGCGCTCCCAGGTAAACCGCAAAGTTGAAGTTCGGTCCCGGGAAAGCCTGCACTATGGCTAGTCCAAGCAGGAAGTCTCGCGATGAGACCCAGCCGGGCGTGACGATGTATTCTCGGAGAAGAGGGATGACCACTGGGCCGCCGCCGAAGATGATCGTGCCTGCGAGGTACATGTTCGCGAAGAGGTCGAAGGCACGATTTCTGTCGGAGTAGATTCCTCTGCAGGCCATGACGATGGCGAAGGAGACGAAGAAGGACGTCAGAACGATGACACCGGTCTTCCAGGAGAGGAGCTTGCTTTGAGATTGCTGTTCTTGAGGAGGTTGTGCTTCATCTTGTCGAGATGTCCGGTGGCGCACAGAGGAGGCTTCACGGCGCTGCTCAAGTGTCTCCAGGTTGATATCGTCGTCTGCCTGACGTGGAGGAGGTTGGTCCCTTGACAAGGCCCGCCAGCTACGCTGAACGAGCCGTAAATCCGATATGGTCGTCATCAAGCCCCCAACAGCGATCAGCACAGGAAAGTACCACAGAGCATTATAGAGCATTCCCGCAGTTCCCCCAAGAAACACAATCGTCCTCGTCAGGCGATCTGTGATAGCCTTCTGACTTAGCTGCACGGCAGCAAGAGCAACGATTCCCACAGTCGCCGAATTCAGCCCACTGAGCAATGCGTAAGCCGGTCCAGGTAATTCATCCTGTATCTGTCCCACGCCCATCGCAAGACCCCAAGAGGCGATCGCCATGGGCAGACTCCAGACAAAGAACGCTGCAACTCCACAGTCAAAGCCGTAGTGCATTACATTGATGATGTAGAGCATCTTCGTCGAACCGGGCCCACTCAGCGCCTGGCAGAGACCAAACAGCTCGTCGTACGCTGTGTCGTCAAGCCAGCCATACTTCTCGACAAACAGCTCTCGGAACATTTGGAAGTGCACGGTAGGGCCGCCGAAGGAGATGAATCCGAGGTGCCAGTTATGGGCGAGCATGTCGAGGAGTGGGATTTTGGAGATTGTCCCTCCGTCTGGTAGCAGAGCCTTGCGGCCTCGGATGACCAGGTCGCGCATTCGGGCGAGTCTTGTAGACATGATGGCTTTAGTTTCTGAACAGCGATTGTTGGTGTTCTTGGTGAGTGAAAACGAGCTTGGTGGCTTTGGGTTTTGCAAATGCATGGCGCCATGCGAGATGGCTGGAGAAGCGTCTTGGTATTGCTCATCCAAGATCCACCAATTGCTTCACAGCTTTTGACTTTACGTCATTCGCAAAGTGATGTATGGTCCAGTTCCTACTACACCTCATGTGAGTTCTCACCTTGTCGCAGAAAGCGTATAAGTTCCCGTGACTACCCATCGTCTACAGGCCGAAGGAATCGCGTCGCTCATAAAGATCTTCATCGCGTCAAAATGCGAAGGCTCAGGCGCTGGCGGCGTATACACCGCGACAGGCCTCCCACGCATAGCATCGGGCATCTCACGATAGCCGGTGACGTTCTGTAAGAGATTGCAATTATCGTTGACCCAATTAATTGCCACACAATTTGGTGTCCAGTCGCAAGTCTCCTGGCAGTAGTCGAATGTCCACTCCGCCCCGGAGAGAGCTCGTTTGCGTCCAGTCGCAGTTGCACTCCGCGAGGAAGTCCGTGGAGGCGGATAGTTGACGTCTGACTCGTCGACTTCGGTGCCCACGTACGCGATGCCGCAGTTGATGTTGTAGGCGGTGCCGTTGGTGGAGGAGCATGTAGTTCCTTGGTTCTGAGAGCCGCAGATGTCTTGTGTTTGAGTTGGGCAGGCTTCATACGAAGTGCTTGCTGTTGGTACCTGAGCTGGCGTGACGCTGTAGACTGTGCTGGAGAATGACGATAAGTCCGAACTTGATGATGTGATCGATTGCGCGGAGCTCTGTGTGCTTGTGAGTGGAGAATTGCTAGACGGGTTGCTGGAGGTGATAAGGCTTGGGCTCAAGGCAGATGAAGGTGTTAGAGATGGCGTCTGTGGAATGTTGCTCATCGGTGCCGTTGAGGGAGGCGGGAGTAGGGTGCTGCTCCAGCTAATTATGGCCGTCACTGTCGCAGTAGCTGTAATTGTGGAGGAATGCGTGGTTCTTTGAGGTAAATGTGGAGTCGAAACTGACAGTATCGAAGATGAGGTGGATTCTGTGGAGGTTGTTGAGGTTGTTGAAGCCTGATTGCTGCTCGAAGACGTAACGACGTCTGAAGATGATGAGCTTGAGATTTCACTGCTGCTGCTTCCAATGGTGCTGGAATCGCTGCTTGATGTGAGAGTCGAGGAGCTGGAGATGCTGGATGAGGTGCTTTGTAGGCTTGAAGATGGTGATTGCGTCGAGCTGAGACTTGAAGTAAGGCTGAGTGTCGAGCTGGGGATTGCAACAGTTGAGCTTGTGCTCCGCAACGTTGAAGATTGAGTCGATACGTCTGTCGATGAGATTACCGAAGACGAGGTAGATGTTGAAAGGTCCGAGGAGCTCGTGCTCTGCAACGTGGAAGATGGACTCGACATGTCCGTCGATGAGGCAGCCGAAGATGAGCTCGATGTTGAAAGGTCGGAGGAGGTTGTGCTCTGCAACGTTGAAGATTGACTTGATACGTCCGTGGAAGAGGCTGCCAATGACGAGGCAAGATCCGAGGAGCTCGTGCCCTGCAAGGCTGACGATGTGGATTGACTGCTCGAAGAGGTGAATTCAGAAGAGCTTGAAGGTATCGAGGAGGCTTCCGAGCTTGAGGTAGCTGTTGAAGAGGGCGACGTTTGTGCGCTACTGCTACTGCTAGTGGTGGCGGGTTGCATCGTTGATGCCAGCAGTGGCGAGCTAGAGCTTATTACGCTCGAGGGCGATGAAGACAGAATGGCGGATGTGCTGCTTGAAGTTGCAGTAGTGGTCGATGAAAATGGAACCCCCGATGTGCTGCTCGGAAATGCAGTAGAGGTGGACGAGGAAGAAGTCGATGAAGCCCCCAAGCTCGAAGTGATCGTAGACGAAGTCGAAGCTTGTGCCCTGCTGCTGCTGCTGCTGCTGCTGCTAGTGGTGGTCGGCTGTGTCGTCGATGCCAGTAGTGACAAGCTGGAGCTTATTACGCTCGAGGGAGATGAAGACGGAATGGTGGATGTGCTGCTCGAGGACGTGGTGGAGGCGAAAGAGGAAGAAGTCAACTCGGCCCCTGAGCTCGAGCTCTCCATCGTCGATGAAGACGAAGTCCGCACGCTGCTGCTACTGCTCGAAGATGGCGTACTCGACCCCAGCGTCGACGAAGCCGAACTGGACACCGAAAGCGACGAGCTGTTTTCCACCGCCGAGGAAGAAGAAGAAGAGGTCGACTGAACCGCCGTACTGGATGTCGAGGAGGCGGGCAAGCTACCGCTTGAGCTTGTAATCGAGCTGTCACTCACCGATGAGCTTATCGTCGTCGAAGAAGAAGACGCCAGGGAACTGCTCGTTCGGGAACGCCTTACATAAATTGTTTCTGTGGGCCCGCTCACGGTGTTTTCTTCGGTGCTGATGACGGTGGTGGTCTGTAGAAATCAAAGATTAGCGTTTCCGTTGCAAAAGGGTAAGATAAGGCTGCCTGGCTTACCTCTACGTAGCTGACTGTCGCGGTCCGCTCGAGAGTTGTCACGATGTTGCTGTAGACTAGCGAGGTGACGTTTCGGAGGATCGTGGTGCCTTGGATATGTCAGCCTGCTCAAGTACGTTCCTTCGTAGATCTTGTGGGTTCTTACCGGGAGCAATTGACACCTGCGTCAAGGTCTGTGTGATTTCCGTCGTCGTTGTATATGGTATCGATGTCACGATTGTGCTGTAAATCAACGAAGTGGCTGTTTGTGTAATAGGTGTGCCTTGAGAAGTCAGCAACTATCCATTCCGTCGTCTTTCGAGCTGGCATACCAGAAATCGTCGTGATCTCCCGCGTCCTCTCAACGATAGAAGTCGTGATTGTTGTTGGCTGAGTACTGACCAACGTGCTGTAGACGAGCGAAGGCGTGGTGAAGGTGATTGTCGATGCTGAAGAGTCTTGATCAGCAGCCTGGCCTCCCCAAATTTCGAGCCTCTTCGCTTACCTGGAGCCGTGGTGGTCTCTGTCAGAGTCTGATAGAACGAAGTCGTATACGAGATGATCTGTTGAGCACAAGTAAACTTCTGATTCTCTCCATCGCCAACAAGCTCTCTCTGCGCCTACCTGCGTCGAAATTTCCGTAGTCACAATTGGATAACTCGAAAGAATCGTCACCGGATACGAACTAGTCGTAGTGACCGCGGGAGGAATCGACATGACCATCGTAGCCGGCTGCGTCGATATGGCGGTCGTCGTCAAGTATTGAACGGAGTAAGTGGTTACTGGGTAGCTCAGGTTCAACTTCGAACGCGAGCCTCTTACGTTTGAGTCTGAACAGAGACTGTCGTATAACTACGAAGAATGTTAGCAGGAACCAGCAAATGCAATCTTCATGAGCCTTACGTGACGACGTTCTGGGGAGTGGACGAGCTGCTGGAGGTTGTTCTGGCTAGAGGGAAGGTTAAATACATTTTCTGTACTTGCTTGATTCATCTCACGCACTGGTAGTGGTTGTAGCCGGCGTAGCTAGAGAAGGAGATACAAGTCAGCATTTATCGCAACGTCCTCAGGCCGGATTTTCTGGAATATCAGGCTTCACATACTTGTCGTCGTGGTAGTAGTAGGCGTTGCTAATAGAAAGATCAGGATTCCCCAAACCACTTCTTCCAGCTCATTCAAAACTCACTGGTAGTGGTCGTAGTAGGCGTGGCTAGAAAAGGAGACACATATCAGCATTCATCTCAGCATTCTCAAACTGCTTCGGGGAGAGATATCGGGCTTCACGTACTCGTCGTTGTCGTCGTAGTAGTAGGTGTCGCTAATAAAAGCTCATCAGCACTCTCCGAAATCACTTTTTCCTTCTCATCCAAAACTCACAAGTAGTAGTAGTCGTAGTCTGCGTCGTACTAAACACAGTCGACGACGAGCTCGACGTCGCTAACCGCACCTCATCAGCATCTTCAAACATCACCCGCCTCGCAATCTTCAAAAATCACTTGTGGTTGTTGTCGTCGTCGTAGTCTGCGTCGTACTCCCCGCAATCGACGACGTACTCCCCGGACTCGGCGTCACGATCCCCTGATACCGAATCCCCGCCACGAGAGCCGTGTTCGAGCTCGCCGTGAAGTAGGGATAGTAGCCTTGGTTGGCCTGGACGTCACGAATCAGCCTCTCATCCCGTCCAACCCCACCCATCCAGTCAGTCAAAGACAAGACATACCTTCAAATAGCAATACCCCCCCGAAAACACCCACGCCACACACTGCGGGTTAGCATCGCACTGATAAAAGCAATCGTTGAAGCCATTCGACACCAGCACGCCGCCGCCGATGCCGACGCCGGTGATGTCCCAGCCGCAGCGGACTTCGTAGGGGATCTGGTTCTGGTCGGTCACGACGGTGCCGTTGACGGAGGGGCAGCTGTAGTTGGGAGGGGTGGAGTTCAGGGGCACGGCGGTGGGGGTTGCGGTTGCTGTTGTGGGCTGCGGAGGGATTAGCATATAATGATGGGGTGATAGATATGGGGTTTTATACAATCTGCGGTCCACCAGTGCGATACCTCGCGGCGAAGTTGAACGTCGTCGTGCCTCCGCCCGTGATACTCGCGACGGAAGTGTAGAACGAACACGTCGCCAAGCTGTTCAGGACCGCCGTGCTGGTCTGCTCGCCCGTGGTGCTGTACTGGTACTGCACGGCCGAGCAATCCGTCGCGGACTGGCAGCGGCTCACGCAGTCGGGGAAATCTGGCGGGTGTTGTTAGCTCTCGTTGCGGAAGATGGATGGATGGGGCATCTTACTTGATGCTCGAGCGGTGGAAGCTGCCGTCGCTCCGGTGTTGCCGTACCCGCAGAAGATCTGCCATTGCTGGCCGCTCGGATCGCTGTAGATGAGTCCATTGTAGTACGGACACAGCAACGTCGGGCTAGCCTGCAGCAAATACACCGCCGCATAGTTATTCAGCGCGTTGAACGTAGTGTTGCTCGGACAGCTGCTGTCTCTCGCTTGACAAGTCCCATCGTAGTAGAGACTGCCCTGTTGGCCTTGCATGCGGTTCCTACCCAGACATTAGCTCTCATCCACCATTCCCCCTCAAGTTCTGCAAATCTCACCAACACCTCCCCGTCCCCAACGTCTTCCCCCAATTATACCCATAAAACGTAAACCACATACACCCAGGCCTCTTCGCACACCCCTGAAAACACGCATAAAGCCCCTGTCCAAACGTCCCCATCCCACCCGTCTCGCCGCCCCAGTACCCCTGGCCATTATAATCATACCCACACCGTATCTGCCAGTAGTTCCCGTTGATATCTTGGAATGTCCCGCCCACGGGTGGGTTGTTCCACGCTTGTACGGCTCCTGCTGTGGCGCCGGCGGCGCAGGAGGCGGTCGATGTGGGGATCGTCCAGGTGTTGGTGGGCATGTATGAGGTGCCGGCGCTGAGGGTGAGGGTTGTGATTGTTTGTAGCGCGGAGATGAGTTTTGCTGTTAACAAGGCCAAGGTGGCCCATGATCTGGTGCCGCGCATCTTTCTGGTCGGTAGGGGTGTGTGGAAGGAGATGAGTCCGAGCCTATGGTATGAGGAATTCCGCGGCTGGGGACATCCGAGCCGTGTGTCTGCATGCGCTGAAGGTGGGTGTTGCTGACGACGCTTGTTCGCTGTTGATAGGGAAGAACGATGACAGGCAAGAAGCAAGGACAGAAAGAAAAGACGGGAAAAGGGGCCAACTCTCCACAATGTACATCATTCATTACCTCCCCCATTTTTCATCATCAAACTCAAAACTAACTACATACTCGTACTCATATCATGTATACCATTCACATAGAACTAATGGGGGATATCGTGCGCCGCTACTGCAAGAGTTACAAGAACAAGACACATAAAACACCACCCACCACCCATCCATCTCCTCCGATCCGCGCACGAGCACTTCACACAAGTGCGAGTTGTTCGTGACCTCGTTGCTCTCGTGAGAATTGTGTTTCTTGGGCTCTGGTGACCCATCTCATCATCATCCTCCATCTGCTTCATGCTGATCTCCTCTTCGATTTTGACCTTGTTCATCGTCTCACCCTCCTTTTGCCAATCTTGGTAGTGATGGCGATCAACGCCAATCTACAACTCATCCCTCACGTGCTGCGTTGCCTCGCTGACAACACTCGACACAGTGCTCGCGGCAGCGGTAGCAGCCTGGCTCGCCTGCACACCAAACTCAGAGATGCGGCTGTTCGCGCTTGCCACCGCAGCTTGAAGCTGGCTCTGAACGCCTTCGAGATAGGTCTGCTCTTCGCCAAAGATGGCACTGCTGACAGCGCTGCTCGCCGCAGAGGCTTGCTGAGCGGCCTGGCTGGAGAGCGAGCTGTAGACACTCTGGGCGGCACTACTTGCTGCCTCGGTGGTGCCTGTTGGTGAGCCAAAGATAGCAGCTTGGATAGCACTCGACGCCGATGCACCAATGTCCACGATGTTGCTCTGAGCAGCCTCGACGTAGTTTGACTCCTTGCCGTAGACCGCCTCACTGACTTGAGACGCAGCGTCGCTGTACACGCTCGCCGCAGCCTCAGTTGCTTGCTGCGAAGAAGTTAGCATCAGATTAACAGACGATCGCGCTTCATCATATACCTCGTAAGTGCCCTTGGTAGTGCCATAGACTTGCGAACTGGCGGCATCAACGGCCGCATTGAGCTGCTCTTGCATCTGCTCCAAGATGCCTGGAACCTGCGTAGGAGGGATGAAGGCGGGCGAGACCACCGAAGCAGCCTGGACGTATGCCTCGCTGGCGTACGATGATGCTTGCGAGACTATCGCTGGTGCGCCTGTGCTGTAAGCAGATTGGAACCTGCTGTAAACACTCTCGGTGAAGTCTGGCTCCTTTCCGCTCACAAGCTCAGAGAAGAGTGCCGCCACAGCACTGTATTGCGACGCAGCAGCTTCGGTGGCCTGGCCGGCAAACTCATTCGCACGGCTCGCAACCGACTCGGTGAATGGCACTGGAGCGCCGTAGACCTGCTCACTTGCTTTCGAGATCAGCGCATCCCAGTTCTCAGAGGCTCGGCTTGCGAGTGATTCAGTGACGGGAGTCTCCTTCCCAATGACTGCACTGCTCACATTGGCAGAAGCTTGAGCGAGCTTAGAACTTCCAATAGACATCGCGTCGGCAAGTTGACCTTGGAGATTGTCCATAACGCTCTCATCCACGGTCTTCTGTCCCTGAGCGTTCGCAGCCGAGCTGGCCATTGACAGAAGTAAGCTGTATGTGGAGCGAGCCTCGGAGGCGTAGTCGGTGAAGGCAGAATGAGCGTCGGACAACACGCTCTCCGCGGATGCAGAAATGCCAGTGGCCGTTGGCGTGGGCGAGACGACGCTGGATGCTGCCTCGAGGAACTCGGAGTACCTGCCGTGTGCAACACCAAGAGCTTCATAGTACGCTTTCTGTGCCTGTGCGAGGTATTGCTGGTGGGCGGGAGTGGGAGTGGCACCGAGCGCACTCTTGGCGCTGGCGTACTGGGCAGAGGCAGCGCTCACACCTTCAACGAGACGCTGGGAAGCAACGGAAGAAATGCTCTCGTAGGCGTTTTGCGTTGGCGAACCCAAGACTGCTTGCAAGTTATCGCTGGCAGCGCCGACAGCCGCAGAGTATGCTGACTCGGCAGATGCGAACATTTGTTCGTGGACTGGCTTAGGAGTCCCGGAGATCTGCTCTGAAATTCGGGACTTGACCTGTTCGTAATGGCGTGCTGCTTCACTCGCAGCATGATCGTAGGCAGAGCTGGCGGCAGCGAGGGGAGCTGCAGATGCTGGAGTTCCGTAGATGGCGTAGGAAGCAGCGGTGACTGCAGAAAGATAGTGCTCTCTTGCGGCGCTGCTACCCTTCTCGGCGGCATTCTGGCTACCAAACAGCACGCTGCTTGCGGCTGCAATCGCACTTTCGTATTGCTCGCTAGCCACGCTCGTAACACTCTCGACGGTGCCTTGTGTCTTGGTGGCGCCCTTGATGGCATCTTGGACGGCCTTGGTGAGCTCGCTTGCTTTGTCTCCGGCAACGCTGGCCATGGACTGGATGCTCTCGCTGAAGCTCTCAGCACCGTCGACAATGTCGTCGTCGAGAATTGGTTCCCTCGCCTCAACAAGGACCTGTGCATTGGCACCGGCGAACACCTTCTTTGGTGACTCTGTAGCACTGGAGACAATTTCCTCGGCAGCACTTGCAACGCTTTCTGCATCTGGTACGGCATCGCTGACAGCTGATGCAGCAGATTTGGCACCGGATGAAGCTTCGCTAAGGACGGATGATGCACCGGACGAGACTTGAGATGCAACAGGGGGCTTGCCAGTGGCCTTGTCGGCGAGGGAGGATCCGCTGGAGGAGACCACAGAAGCTGCAGATTCCACACTCTTGCTGGCAGACTTGCTGTTCTCCTTCTGTTCTGAGGAAATGCTGGACAACTTCGATCCAGGGCTCTTGGTCAACGGCTTGTCCGCGACTCGGGATGAAGCCGAAGAAACGACACTCTCTGCAGCTGCAGACGCCTTCGAAGCCGCATCAGTTGCGCTGTCGGAAAGACCTGATTCGGCACCAACGACGGCGCTTGAGATGGATGAAGCAGCATCGGTGGCAGAGTCAGAAATGCCAGACTCGGTTCCAACAACGGCCTCAGAGGCAGCAGATGAGGCACTCTTCGCAGATTCGGCGACCTTGCTGCTAACGCTCTCGACAACAGGCTTCTCAGATCCGATGATCTTCTCGCTGGCCTTGCTTGCGGCAGTTTCAACAGAGCCGGTTGATGAGCCAACGACTTGCTCAGACAAGCTGGAAGCCTTCTCAGCCGCTTGGCTGGACACACTCTCGACGGTGCCCTTCTCCTCTTCACCAAACACAGCCTGAGATGCTTCGGCGACCTTCTCGACCACCTGATCTTTGGCCTTGCGGACCGGAGCTGGAATATTCTTGGTAGCGAAGTCCTCAGTGTGGTCATCCGCTGCGATCTTCCACTTGCCAACGTTCTTCAGGCGGGCAAGCTCTTTGGCGGCATCCTCGGCAATGGCCATGGCGCGGTTCTCAACATCTTCGCCGGCAGCCTTAGCACTTGCAATGCCAGGGTGAGTGTGAGCAGCCTTTGCAACGTCATCCCTCCATGCCTGAGTAGCCTTCTTGAGATCGTTGTACTTGGCCCACTCCTTATGTGGGAGAGACGAGGAAGCGTACTTGCGACCAATCTCTGTCAGGCGAAGCTCACGAATGCCATCAATGGTCTCGAGGGTGGATTGGAGGGCCTTCTCAACCAGGTCCTCCGTCTCGACTTGGTTGGTCAGACGCCATTCACGAACAGCTTGAGCACGCTGCTTGACGTTCTGACCGGCAGAGCGAATGGCCTGGGTGAGGTCATCGTTTGCAGCTTCGAGGATACTATCATCGACATCTTCTGGCAGGTTCTTGACAATCTGCAGAATGCGAGCCTTGACGCTGTTTTCAGTCGCTTCGGCAGTTTGCTCGAGTTGAATGACAAGGGCATCTCCGACGCTCTCTGCGCTTTTGAGCTGACGGTCGGTGATGTCCTTGATACGCTCGGTCAAGTCTTCAGTACCCTCTTCAACCGCCTTGGCAGAAATGTGCTCCCAGCTCTTGAGGTCTTCGGCAAACTGGACCTTGGGGTCTGGGGTGGATTCGGGCTTGGCGGAGGCGGCAACACTGGCGGCGGACGATGGGCTGGCGGTGGCTTCCTTGATGGTGGAAGAGATGGAGGAAGCAGCAGATTCCACACCGGCAGACGCTTCGGCGAGCTTGGAGGAGCTCTCCATGCTCTTGATCTCCGCCTCGAGCTTCTTGCCATCCTTGTACCGACCCAAACGCTCGGTGATGCGAAGTAGCTGTGGCTCAACATTCTCTCCATACAGTATACGCATGCGGGGCCAGATTTGACGCGTCCAGAAAGTCCATACAGTGCTGCCAGCGAACTGAGCCTGAGGCAGAGCGGTGTTGACGGCAAAGTCTTGGCCTTGGTGATAAAGCTTCTCGGCGTATGGCTTTGTGCTGCGGTAGACAGGCTCTAGCTCCAGCTCCCAGATATCACCGACCGAAGTCCTGACTTGATCGTAGTATGGCTGGACGATATCCTGAGCCTTCTTGACGTGTGGGCCGAGGTGTTGTTGATATTGCTTGCCCGACTCTTTCTGCAGCAGCTCGAGTTGCGGCTTGAGCGTCTTCTCCCACTGCTGCTGGCTGAACTTTTGAGCGTCGGCGACTCGTGGGGCTCCATACTGCGTATAGGCGGCGAGGCCTGGAGTGTAGACGTTATCGGTGAAGCGGTCCACGTATGGCTGGGCTTGCTGGACGTAGGGCGATAGATATTGGTCGTAGTATGGCTGAGCGTATGGAGTCACGTAGTCTCTGGCCTGTAGGTACGGCTTGCATATCCGCGGCGAAGCGTCTGTGACATCTCTTTGTGATGACGGGCATCGAAATAGCAGCGTGACCAGGGCATACCACACGAACAATCGCGAAGCTATGCCGCCGGCCCAGCCGATGTACGTCTGCTTGCTCTTCTTCCTGTGGCCTGAGCGTCGGCGGTGGTCGATGTGGCCATTGACTTGACCGGTCATGGCGGGCGGTGGTTTGGACTTGGGGCCTCTGGGCTTGCCGTTGGAATCAGCAGCCATCGTCGGTGCGGGTGGGTCGTCAGCGATGGATATCTCTCCCCAGCTGCTGCGAGAGCTCTGTGCTCTCTCCTCCGAATCCGAGAGCGACACGCTTATCCACACACGAACGCGGCACCGCGAGATATAAGCTCGGGGGCGGTATGGGAGAGATGTGAGGAAATAGAGAGGATGGTGAGGAGGAGGAGAGGTGGTATTGAGTGTGCCGGCCCCTATGCGAGCAGTATGGCGGGTGTGTAGTGGTGGTGTCGATTCTTGATTGACGCTGCAGGATGACGCCGAATCCACACAATCGCAACCGACGCCGTGCAGCAAGCGAGCCACTCCCGCCCCGGTCACTGCCCATCACATGCTATTGCGGTCTTCGGGGGGTAGATGAATGAATCGCTCTCCCATTCCACCACCGCCCACGCCTCAGCTACCTGCAGGAACGACGCTGTCCCGCCTGTCAGCGCCGTCATTGTCTCAAACGCCTGAGTCGTACTTTCATTCATTCATTCACAATTCATACATCCCATAAGCGCACGTGATCCGCCTTGTTCTCGACACCACGCTGCCATCGCCGCTGCCCAGCAAACACTCCCGCCTGCGACTTGCTGTCCCATCCCAGCGCTGGCGCCTCCACAACGCGACACCCTCATGACGACCTGAACGGCCACACCCCCGCCCTGGAGGCACCCTCACGAATCTCATTACTTGGACCACACTCCGCCAAAATGGACGACCCCAGCCACTTCGATGCCGATTTGTCCTCCGACGAGCCCGACATCATGAACGATCCCGCCTTTGCCCCTCCTCAGCGCCGCGATACCGCCTCATCAGGCTTCGGCGGCGACACCTGTCGAATATGCCGCAGCGAAGGCACCCCGGATGAGCCGCTCTTCTACCCGTGCAAATGCAGCGGCAGCATCAAGTTCGTCCACCAGGAGTGCTTGATGGAGTGGCTATCCCACTCACAGAAGAAGCACTGCGAGCTGTGCAAGACGCCCTTCCGTTTCACCAAGCTCTACGATGCCAACATGCCCAAAACGTTACCCTGGACTGTATTTGTGGGAAGAGCATTACTACATCTGGCTGTGTTGGCTCTAAGAGCTTGTAGAGGGCTTCTCGTCAGTGCTGTGTGGTTGGTCATTCTGCCGTGGATGATAAGATGGGCGTGGAGGTGGATGTTCTGGCTGGCTGATGCTGGATGGGCAAGAGAGGCTTTCATTCGCAAGATGCAGGCAGACCATGTCTCTACGCAGGTGGCAGGTCAGAGTGCAGCACAGAATACATCGTCAACAGCGGGCTCGCTGTACTCTTCGTTGGAGCAACTGCTGGCTTCTCAGCTGGGGACGGACAACTCCCCGGCCGGCAAGACCGTGAACCTCATCACAGGTGCCATATCTGCCGCCTTTAAGAATTCCACAGCCACTACTCCTACTGCTGGTGACCCTGCTGCCTTCTGGCCACAGGCTGATGCGTCCATCCTCTCGTCATGGACCTACATTTCAGAACTCACCTCCAACCCACAGCTCAACCGCATTATCCTTGACATCTTCGAAGGACAACTCATCACTTGCGTTGTTATCACTGGCTTTATTCTGGTCTTTCTCATCCGCGAGTGGGTCGTACAGCAGCAGCCGTTGGTCAATCTGGACAACCTGAATAATATCCAACGAGAGCGTGATCAGAGGCAACGCGAGGTTGAGCGGTTGCAGAGGCAGGCGGAATTGCTTGACCAGGCGCGAGCAAGACTCGTTGCTTTGCAGAATGAGGCAGAAGCTCATCCGAACAGCGGCGAGGGCAACGAGAACAACAAAGCGGGCAACTTCCAGGGCTGGCATGTGCTTAACATTCTCATCGACACTGCAACTGTTCACCTTCGCAAGCATTTGGCTAGTCGCAATGACAGTGAGTACGACATCTTTGTTCGTGCTGCATCGGAAGTGATTGGGCAGGTGCGAGCGGCAGGTAACTCTGGAATTGACGCCGGCGAGTTGGCTGACAAGGTCTACGACAAATTGTACTCCCTCTCCCAGGACGAACGCGAAGCATGGGAGGGTGTTTTGATGTCGGAATTGTGGATCAATGGCCAAGACAAGCAACCGCAATCCGATTCAGCGCAGGGTGAGGAGGAACTGATTTCACCATCAGAAAGCTCCAACAGCAGGCGGCCGCCAATGCCTACCCGCGACACACACTCGCGAGCAACTCAGATCCAGCGAATCCTCGAAGAGGCCGACAGTGCTTTCGCTTCCCATGACCACCGCCCTGCTGGAAGTCTCTCCCCACGAAGCACAGCTGCCGAGCCTCCCACTGAAAGCGCTAGTATTGTCAGTGCTCCCTCGACCGAAGGTAGCTGGCTGGAAGTCAGTCCACCCAAGGAGCCTGGCGAAGTCATCGATCATATGGATATTTTCCAGGAGAACAACGACGAGATGCCCATTACCAATGCCGGCCCCGACGCAAAGATCAACATCAAGCGGAGCGGAAAGGGAAAAGCTAGGGCTGTTGTTCCCGAGCCCAAGATCGAGTCTAAGTTGCTTACCGAAAATGAGCTCAGACGGCGGTTGGAGAGTAGAGGTGGCACTCCTATGAACGAGATTAAGCGTCTCGAGGACTCGCCAGAGAATAACACTGCGGAAACGGGTGGCGAACAGAACGCGCAATCAGGAAATCCGTTCCACTCAGACGGTCCTGAGCCCGACCCTCAACAGGCAGAGCCCCTAACCACCAGCTCTGTCCGTGAAGAGAATGGAACCCATGAACAAGCACAACAGGGAGAACCCACAGAGCCTTCAAATCCAACCCCTGCACAGGATGCTGCCGATGATGACGAGCCTACTGAGCCAGATCAAGAGCAAGTCCCCGCTGCTGAGCCGAGCCTGTTCTCAAGAATCGTGGATTGGTTTTGGGGAGACATCCAGCCTCAAGGTGCCCAAGAGCCCGTCTCAGACCCTAACGAGGAAGTCATCGGCGAAGGCGATGAAGACCAGCAGGCGCCTTTCGTGCCAATCCACAACGGCCAGCCAGCGATTGCTGATGTTGCTCACGAAGACGAGGCTGCGGAAGAGAATGATCCTGAAGTGGTTGCAGCTGCGCAGCAAGCTGGTCTCGACGCCGAAGCTGTGGAAGACGCAGAAGACCTCGAAGGCATTTTCGAGCTTGTTGGACTACAAGGACCGCTGATAGGACTCTTCCAGACGTCCTGCTTCTGTAGCGTCTTGGTCACAGGCACAGTCTTTGGCGCCGTTGGTCTGCCATATGTCTGGGGCAAGCTGGTGCTATCATTCATCGGCGCACCGATGACTTTCCTCGTCAAGACTCCTCTGCAAGTCGCTTCATTCGTGGCTGATGTGCTTATCGATGCTGTGCTTCTTTCCGCTGGTTGGCTCGCCGTCATAGCGTCTCTGGCTTGCGACTTTCTTCTCTCTGCCGTCGAGGTGTGGATGCCGAAGTTGGCAGAGTACAACTTCACCCACTGGATCAACGAGATTGCCACGTCAACCGCTGCCACTGCTGGATACAGGCTGCAGAAGCTGTTCATATCAGGAGAAGCGGCATCTGCTGATGGACTTGGCTGGCACTGGGCCTTCTTGGGTGCATCAGTCCATGCTCATGCCTCACTGAAGAACCTCCAGGGCGAGGTCAGTGGAATTCTCAACTACACCGGCTGTATCATCACTTCGGTGGTGGATACCATCTCGTCAGGCTCCAAAGACCTCATGTGGCAGCGTTCGTTGAATGCTGTTTCGCAGTTTCCAGAAATCCCGGCGAAGGTGCTGGCCGGTGTCGAGGCGCTCGAGAATTACACTCGTCCTTTCTTGGACATGTTCCGCAGTCTCAAGACTGGAGCATTGACGTTCAACTCCACGTCAATGCCGATGGATCCAGCTCTTGTCTACTGGAACACGAACGATCGTGGACTTGCAGTCCTGGCTGGCTACGTTGCCCTTGCGGCCATCGCTGCCGTGTATGTCGCCCTCGACACGCCCATCACACGCTCGCAGTCTGGCCAGAAGACAGAAAAGATCATACGCGACACTCTTCGACAAGCAGGAGGCGTGCTGAAAGTCATCCTCATTATCAGTATCGAGATGCTAGCTTTCCCTCTCTACTGCGGCTTGCTCCTCGACCTGGCCTTTTTACCACTCTTCCAGAGTGCCTCCGTCGCCACCCGCTGGGCCTTCGCCATCAAAGCACCATACACATTCTGTTTCGTGCATTGGTTTGTTGGGACCTGCTACATGTTCCATTTTGCGCTATTTGTTGGCATGTGTCGTAAGATCCTGCGCAAAGGAGTGTTGTGGTTCATTCGCGATCCTGACGATCCGACATTCCACCCGGTCCGAGATGTCCTCGAACGCAATGTCACGACGCAGCTTCGGAAGATCGCCTTCAGCGCACTCGTCTATGGAGCGTTGGTGATTTTATGTCTGGGAGGTGTCATTTGGTCGATAGGAAAGGTCTTCAAGGGCATCTTCCCGATTTACTGGACACCGACGGAGCCGATCATCGAGTTTCCGATGTGCTTGCTGCTGTTCAACTTCTTGATACCGAGACTTGCTCAGCTGTCAAATCCGTCATCTGCCGTCCACATCATGTATGCTTGGTGGCTGCGCCGCTGCGCGAGAGTCCTTCGTCTTTCACACTTCCTCTTCGACGACCGCCGAAATGATGAAGAGGGTCGACATGTTCACAAGTCTTGGATCAGCTTCTTGCTTTTGAAGAAAGGCAACCCAGACGAAGCCATCGTACCGTCAGATCGAAGACTCAGCGATGGAAGCGAACTGCCTGATGTATACTTCAGACGAGACGGCAAATACGTCTTGACGCCATGCAACGACCAATACCGACCACCAAAACCTGGAGAGGCTTTCCTGCACGCCGACGACGAGGATGTGTACATCGCAGACAAGGAGGGCAAGAGAAATGATCACTTCTCCAAGGTCTACGTCCCACCGTTCTTCCGCCTGAGGGTTACGCTATTCATGGTCTGCCTGTGGATGTTCTCCGCTTTCTCTGGTCTCTGCGCAACTCTGGTCCCTCTGGTCTTTGGTCGCTTCATCTTCTCATCTCTGCTCCCAGCAGGCGTGCGTGTCAACGACATCTACGCGTACTCGCTGGGAGCTTTCATCATCGTCGGTGCTCTCTTCGCCGCGATTAAGAGTCGTCGGTTGGGCGGTGATTACTTGCCTGAGAAGATTCGGTCCATCGATGTCAACGCCGTGGCGAGCTCCGTAAAGAAGGCTGCACTGCAAGCTGCAAAATGCTTGTACGTCTATGGCTTCTTCTACATCATTATGCCGCTTGCATTCGCTCTGGTGCTGCAGTTCTACATCATCCTACCCTTGCGGACATATCTCAACTCATCAGGCTCTCCACACACCGAATCCACGGCCAACACCAACTCAACCACCATCAACAACACCGTCCAAAACACGACCCACCTCACAGTACAATACTCCCAACTCACGGCCAACGACCATCCCCAACCTCGCTTCCCGTACCTAGTCGACCACAGCATCCACCTCCTCCAAGACTACGCCCTCGGCCTGCTCTACTTCCGCATCGCCATCCGCGGCTACACCACCTCACCCACCTCCCGCGCCGCCGAAGCCTTCCGCCGCGTCACGGCCGAAAACGGCTACCTCAACCCGAACATTCGCCTCGCGACAAGATATTTCATCCTCCCCGCCACCCTCCTCGCCTTCTTCGTCCTCCTCACGCCACCACTCCTCGCGCGCCTCTCCATCACCCTCATCACCCACCTCACAACCCTCCAACTAGACGAGGTCCTCCAAACGATCATCTACCGCTACTCGTACCCGCTCGCGGAAGTCTGCGTCGTGACGATGACGGGGCTCGTGCAGATCGCCAAGGCCACGGGCCGGTGGAGGGCGAGGATCCGCGACGAGGTATATCTTGTCGGCGAGCGGTTGCATAATTTTGGGGAGAGGAAGCCGCCCGTGGGGAGTCGGAGTGTAGTAAGGCGGGAGAGGTAGATGGAGGAAGGAGAGGTGGATTTGGGAGGGGTGGATGGAGTGGTGTTGATGAGGGTGGATAGTCAGAGGGGACTTGATATGAATTAGCGTTGGCGTTTGTAAGACAGACCTCGTCGTCTTTTACTGGGCTTGGGTTTGGTTTGGTATTTACTCTGTGTCGTTGGCAGCATGCCACCACCGCTCTTGATCGTAAAGTAGCTTTGCAGAGCTCTACTCGATTCTACTCTCGTGCATTATGCTCCTCAGCCTTTCTTTTCCTCACGTGCCCTCCTCGCTGTACCTGTGTTTCGACAACCTGGGACATCGTGGACATGCTCAGCAGCAGCCATATCGACCGTCGCCTCCCAAACGCCAAACAAACTCCATGTCAATGCTCATACCCATATCAATGGCGCAAATCACCCGAGAGGGATCGAAATGTGACGCAGATTGACATTAACGTCTTCTGTGAAATAGGCATTCAAGATTTTCATCTCTTGCTTCAATGGATGTTTTGCACTCTCTTTCTCGTCCTAATTCTATCGGCGGAGGCGGAGACTCGTAGCATATTGTACAATATGCCAAGGTCTGTTGCTCCATTCCGACGCCTCTACGGCTTTGTACTTTGCCTTGAACTGCTACGACGTCTCTACCCCGCTGCATCTCGATATGCCATCAGCCTTACGCATCTGGACGAGATGGCCATGTCATTCGTCCTTTCCCCGACGCTAGAGTCCACGGCTTATGGGCGTCTCGTTGGTGGCAGGGAGATGGACCGTGAGATGCGGATCGGCGTAGTCGTTCGAGACACGATGTTTCAGGGCCTTTTTGGGTCCCTCTGTATGGTTTTGAAGTTTCGGGTTTTTGGAGTCTGGTGATAGATTACCACGGCTGTGGCTCTACATGGTGTGTCATGTTACATTGCTCCACGCTGGTATGTGCGTTCAGCTTTACGCATTTGAACTCTTGGGACTTCCCCTCCACGCTGCTTGCTCAGCAGAGAGCAGATTGCATATAATCCTCCTCATCTCCAAAACGCCAGAAACTCCGCGCGATGCCCAGTATCCATGGAATCCACAAACCCACCCATCTCTCCTCCTCCCCATATCACGCACCATTCTAAAAACCCGGCGGATTAACCCTCTGACTAACCCTCGTCCACTTAGGCAACTTATGCACCCCCTTCCGATACCCCCTCACCTTCTTATCAAACATCGTATACTTATCCCTCGGCAACATCTCCTGCTCGGTGGGCATCTCGGCTTTCCAGCGCGCGATCAGCTTGATCGTGTTGGAGTCGCGGGTGAGGAGGGGGATGGAGGAGGGCCGTTGGAGGGTTATGCTGCCGGTGGGGGTTTGCGCGGGGATGGGTGTTGAGGTGGGGAGGAATTCGCCTTGGAGGGGCCCGCGGCCGTGGCGGCGCGTGGATTGCGAGGTGGGTGTGTTGGTGGTGGAGAGGAGGCGTTGGCCTTCAGCGGTGGTTTGGAGGTCTGCTTTTGTTGCGCCGGTTCCTGCTGCTGATGGGGGCAGCTTGTCTTCGCTCTGAGGCTGTGGTTGTGATTGTGTGGATGTTGACTTTTTCAATGCGCTATCGAGGACTGAGACGACGTTGTCGACGCGGCGCAGGCGGCGGCGTTGTCGGAGTTTGCGGGTCGAGGAGAGGCGCCAGGGGATTTTCCTGCATCTTGTCAGTACTCGAATGCCCGTGAGTCTTGAAAAGAGGGTTATCGTACCATAATAGACCTCCTGAGAGGGGTGCGCTGGGTTTGAATGCGCCGAACATTGTGATGTGTGTGGTTTGGATGTTGGTGATGCGATTGAAAGTCGATCGAGGTTCGATGTTTCCACTTCGGGAGCTTCGCCGCGGGAATGCCAAGACTTGTGGATCCCAAGGGAAGTGAGTGAATGGTCTCGCCTTCCAACCAACAACAATCCAACAGGAATGTAGATTTCCAAAGCAGATCAAATTACTTCACTCGCGACACGAAGAGAAGGAGAAAAGATGTCCTACTACTTCACCATCATCGGCACGCGCGACAACCCGCTCTTCGAACTCGACTTCGGCACCTCCAAAGTCGGCGGCGATGGCATCGCGAGGTTCCGGGAGGAAGCCAAACATATGAATCAGTTCATCGTGCACGCCGCGTTGGATCTGGTAGAGGAGACGCAGTGGAGTACGAAAGATCTGTACGTTCACTCACCTCACCCCTTAGAACCGCTGCCTCCCTTGCACCACGGCCCAATGTTCGTTGCTGATATTCATTCTGTGTATACTAGGTATCTCAAGAAGATTGATTCTTTCCAGAACAATCACATCCACACGTTCCTCACCGGCGGTAATGTCAAGTTCATGCTGCTCATGAACCCGGATCCTTCGAGTACATCTTACTCGGCTTATCAGACTTCTTCTCCGCCTTCGAGGCCAAGTACTGCGAGGCAAAATACGCTGCTTGCGAGTAACCCAGGGAGTCAGCAGACGGAGGAAGCAGTTAGGCAGTTTATGTTTGAGGTGAGTATCCACTATCTCTGTGTCTGACGTCGACTGGCATATGTGTGCTGATTTGGGACGTGTAGGTCTACGAAGCATGGATGAAATGCATCATGAACCCCTTCTATCAAGTCAACCAACCCGTCACGTCTCCTGTATTTCGGAGTCGGGTAGGCATGGCCGCAAAGAAGTATCTCTGAATGTACCTATGGCGCGATACCTTCCCTCGGATCCACACATGTGAAGGACGAAGGAAAGAGCAGCCCAACTGCATCGCTTACACGCATGGCATGTGCGTCTCCACCACCGCGGCTGAATGAGCTACATGCTGGTTGTTGCCCAGCCTCTCTGGACGACCTCCTGCTGTTGCTCAATGGCTCCAGCAGGTCAGCAGGCCCTCCTCTACCATATCCACAAAGCTCCGATAGGGCCTTGATCAACTGCAGGCTGACGACCCCAATCCATCCATCCATCCATTGCTGCTGTATGAATGAGCGATGCAAAGCGAAACAACCACATACCAACTCCCACCCGACCCACCCCCACACCTTCCACAAGGACAAGCTGCAGATCACAGATCGACTGCGGGGCCGCGCACCCACACCCACGAGATACCACCGACTACTGTACCTTCGCACCCATTCACGCATTGATAGCTACGACCAAGATTCCAACGATAAGCTGAAGCTGGAGCTCGAGCAAAGCTCACGTGGCACACCTCGTCGTTATCAACCCTCGGGAGAAAGAGTCCGAAAAACAAAAACCGCAGTATCCCCGACACCACCGCATTTCTCCCGGCTTTGACCGCACTTCATGTGAATGACGACAGACAGAATATACACAGTGTAGCCTCACTTTCCCGGCATGTGAAAGGATGGGAAATGTAGCATAATACTAGCGGGCTGACGACACCGACATGAACAACAAACAACACTATACTCCCTTGACCGGTCAAAAAGATCTGCCGTCAATGCGACGAGGACTTGAATGAAGTACAACGGCTGAAATCGGATCCAAGCGATGATACGGGCATGGTGGTAGTGGAAAGTAGGTAGCTGCAGCTGTGAAGATGTTGCGTGACAGTCGTTAGCAAGCAGGGAAACTTTGGTAACCTATCGGCGAGGCGCACTGGAGCTTTGCTTCGATCAGAAGACGAATAGCTTTCGCTGTAGCTATAGCTAGCTATACTCGGGTACTGGGAACTGCAACGCAACGCAATGCAACTGCAACTGCACTCAAGCGAGCTGATGATAATCATTCTTCGGTGATGTGATCGATTGATCCTGTTGGTGCGAGAGAAAAAGCACCCCAGCAAGTAGGAGAAAGAAAAACAAAAGCAAATTGGTATCGTGCCTTCCCATCCATGCCATCTTGCGCGCGCGTGAATGCAATCCATGGTCCTCTTCATGCAAGTAACCCGAACCGTGACTCCCATATCCATGCCTCGTTTCCAAAGAACCCCATCAATCATGCAAGATTTGATCATTCTGATCCATAACCAACCAAACACCCTCGCTGATGCCCAATGCCCGTGCGTCATTCTTGTAGTAAAGATACATTCTGGTTGGTCGTTCTGTCCGTCCATCCATCCACCTCACCGCCGTGATCGTCCCCTCGTCTCCATGTCGACCGGTAAGGTGGTGGTTGTCTTGGCATCCTCCATCTCAGCCTCACTCTCGGCCTCGGCTTCCTCGCCCACGGAGTACAGGTGATAGCTTGGTCGTCGCCAGACGTGGACTTTGCCTGACATGGTCCGGTTGAAGCGCAGGCCTGGGCGTTCCATTTGGTGTGCTACTCGGCGGCGTTCGCGGGCTCGGGCGACGAGGTAAGAGACGGGGAGGTCATCTTCATCTGAATCCTCCTCATCTTCGTCGTCGTCGAAGTCGTAGTCATCTTCTGGTGGAGGAGTGACTTTGACGGCGAGGTAGTTGGGTACGCTGGGTCGAGTAGTCTTCGGTCCGCAGTATGAATGAATGTCGTGGTCGCCTTTGAGGTTTGGCGAGTTGTCTGGGGTGAGTTGAGGGAGGTCTTCCAGCAGAGGCGTCCACTGTCTGCCTGATGGGTCGGAGTTGGCGCGGTTGCGAAGGACAGCACGCTGCAGAGCTGATGCTTGACTGGCGAGGAGACCATCCCATCGATCAGGGACTTCCTCGTGTCGTTGCTGAGCGTGGCGACGGTCGTTGTCGAAGAGGGCAAAGTCGGTGATGCCGGCATCCCATTCTATCTCCTCAGCATCCTCGTCCTCGCTATCCTCGGCCCAGTCTTCGTACTCGTACATCTGAACGGGAGACAAGAAGTGGTCCTCGGGGTGCTTGTTGAGGTCATCCTCGAATGGGTCGAAGATGGGCTTGTTGGAGTGAGCGGGAGTCGAGGGCATGGTGGCGGGCGCGGATTGAGTCTTATGTAGATGGGGTCTGTCGCCATGCGCAGTGGGAGGAGTGGGAGGCGTGACGCGAATGGACGGTGGCCAAGTTGCGCTGCGTGCCGATGGCTCGAGCCTCTGAAGCACGGGCGGCGACGGCATGGTTTAGTTATAGGGTTGGCGACGGATTTGGGGCACGCGAGCGATTTCCTTGCTGGCGGCGTGGGATAGGGCGGTGATGCACGGCCGCTGTTTTGACGACAGACCGCTGGAGTGTCAGGTCGCAGGCGTGCAGTAGCGCGATCGAAGGAAAAGCAGTGCAGCCGTCAATGTGCGAACACGTATGGAGGCGGCGGGCTGTTGGACTCCGGCTCGTGGCCGGCCAGTGGTATTTCAGAATTTCTCAGCAGTTGGCTGTGGTGAAGGCAGCAAGCGAGCGTGCGTGGGGGCGATGCAACTCAAAGTTTGGAAATGCAGCGAGACTGACGGTGACAGAGGAGAAGATCGAAAGGAGTGACGGGGATGCAGCGCGTCTTTTCAACGGCGCACAGAGGGCGGGGCAGAGGGCGAAGAAGAAGAAGAGGTGTCGAGCATGAGCATGACTGGGGCAGGCAGGCGTCGTCGAGCTCGTCGTGGAGGGCGCAGCAGATGACTGTTAGGGTGAGACAAGACACCCATCAGGCGTCGACACCACCACCAGCCCGCCAGCCGGCTGCTACTCACCAATGATTAATCAATATCTCGCCAAAGCTACGCATCCCGCGTCAGCCTGCTCGCTCGCCAACTGATGGGCGTGAGTAACGCGTCCACGCCAATGCGAACCGCGCATGCGCCCGGTACCTGCAGCCGTGGGTCGAGTTGCATCTTCTGGCCTGCTTCTCACTCCGGGGCGGCGTCCTCATCCGATAGACGCGCTTGCCGGCGATTGATTGATTGATTGATTGATGCATCGAGCATGAATCGGCACTGCAGCCTGCAGGAGGACAAAGAGGCCGCCGTGAGTCTTGCATCAATGCGTGCGTCGACTCATCGTCGAGTCGGCGTCGTGTGTGGCATCGTACCGTATCGGAGCGGTGGCAATGGCGGTGAGATGGGATTGACCACCTGCGATGTTGATGTGAAGGTGGGAATAACGAAGAGGTGAAAGAGAAGCTGCCTCAGTAGACTTTCACACTTGTTGCTGCCCGCGCCGTTCGGTCCGAGCAACGCCCGTAGCGCAGCGCAGCGTTGCGAACCTTGTTCCGTCGACGACCTCCTCTCCTGTTCGACAACTACATCGATATCAACATCAACTTCTTCTTCAGAACCATATCAAGCGCAACGTGCTCCTCATAGATGAATACCAACCACGGCTTCATGCCCTGCCGAAAAGAGTCATCAACCAACAACCTCCCCCTCCCTTCCCCAGCCCCCTCCACACCCACTCAGATCAAAACATCCCGCGCTAACCATCGCGCATGCATGACGCCCGCACACCCACGCAACCTGCAACAAGCCATCCTTCATAAACCTACACATCCTCCCTTTTGCAAGATATATCCGTCCCTCGCCGGTTTCTCCCAAAAATCTCTTACCCGGTCCTCGCCTCTCGCGGTAGTTTCTAAGAAACAGCTCCGTCTGCACATATTTCTCTGCGTCTCCTTCACAATGCATATCGATTCATCGAGATTGTTTTCTTTGACTGCTATTTACCGCCGGACTTTTCTTTCACCTCGAGTGTGGGATGAAAGAAAGGAAAAAGTCCCTGCCTAAATGGTGGCGATCTGAAACCGGAGATGAGCGCGACCCGAGGACGACTGACTGACGACTCGGATCTGACCAATGTCTTGGATCCATGTCCGCTTTTGGCGGAGACGTGGATGGTCGTCACCTGAGTTCGTAATCTTCGAAATTCAGCAACTTTGTCGTACACCCTCTTTTGTCAACATCAGTCCACCTTCGCCGTCCTCAGCTACATCACGAGAATATTACTCCCCGGACTTTAGACTTGGAGCCGTCGTGGACTTCTAGTCGGCCGATATAATGACAGCTCTCCAAAGAAACTCCTATACCTTGAAGCCTGGTGCGTCAGATGAACACCTCGTACAAGACCGCGTGTTTCGCGTCCCCCCTTCGCGACACGTACACCTCGATGGCAAGGCAGCGATTACAGTCTGCTCCGGTGTGGTCAATCCCGTATTGCCTGAGATTAGAGAAAGTGTACAGCCTGGCCGTTCGCGTACCTAATGATAGAACTAAACACGCCTCAACAGCTTCGAGTACAGGAGTCAATACTTGGCCGACCTCTCAACTCTGCGACTGACGCCAGTCTCCGAGCATGCTCTCCAAATCAACCCCAACACGCCACTTACCCGTCCACGAGGCATGCAAGAAAGAACCAAGTAACTACAAAGCTCTCTTCACACCCACATAATGCTGACACATCCCATCTTTACACCCATCCACCCTTCCTCCCATGCCAATCCAACCCCAGCCCTACAAGAAATCGCAGCCCTCTTGCTGCACGGATATCGATCCTACCTTCACTCCTCTGAGTTCTGTTCTTGGTAACACACATTGTCATGTCATCAATTGACGAGATCACGTTCAGTCCATCTGACACCCACCCACTCGTTTGGTCGGTTGGTCGGAGAATTACCATCCGGTCGGTGAGTGCTCTCATGTCAGTCATGGATCTCTTCATTTGTTCATTGAACCCCATCGGGTACACGTATGCCTTGTCACCCAGGCAGATACCTCAAAACGTCCGCCTACCCTGCCGGCCCATCCACTTCTCCTGAGGACGTAGTCTGCCAATCCACACCGCGAAAAACCAAGGCATTCATATAGACCCCGAAAGG
The DNA here is from genome assembly GCF_010093935.1 of Zasmidium cellare ATCC 36951. NCBI lineage: Eukaryota > Fungi > Ascomycota > Dothideomycetes > Mycosphaerellales > Mycosphaerellaceae > Zasmidium > Zasmidium cellare. The sequence continues at coordinate 29,572 of NW_022987004.1, read as the reverse complement.
CACAAACGTGTGAGGTCTCCTACACTCCAGCACTGCTATCTTCAAGGCTACACCTCCCCTCCAGAACAGGCAGCCTGACCCCTTCGTAAAGACACCTTTCGACAAGGTGTCCTTCGCGAAGTCTACCCAGGGAGGTAATCTTGCAGTCTTACAGTCTACACACCCTTTTCTTCACGGGATGATGACACATCCCATTCAGGACACTCACCTGCCTACCCACTCGCCGTAATCCATACAACCCTTCGCTCTTAGTCCTGCCCCCCGTCCCAATGCAGCCCGTCATCCCCAATCCATCCACCCCCAACCCCTCCATCCAATCTTCAGCCCTGCATCCCAACTAAGCCCTACGAAATATCAGCCCTCGCCCATGTCTCCTCTTTCTCCTGCACAGATATCGATCCTCTACCTTCCACCTCCCTTTCTCGCTCCCATGTCACGCCTTTCTGTGTCCCTCTTTGGTAACGCACACACACAAGAACGCATAGTTATGTCATGTCATATTCTGGTTAAGGTCACGTTCAATCCATCTGACACATCCACACTTCCACTACTCGTTCAGTCGGAGAATTATCGTCAGGGCCTGGCGAGATGAGATGAGAATGTCTTCAGTTCACTACCAAGATTCTTCTTTTTTCGTGTCGTTTCGTACGGTAGCTGGAAGACCCTCGCCCAGCTTGCCAAGAATAGCAGATTACCTTACTTGGTCTTACGCATGCACACACACTCACACTCCCTCGTCTCCATCACCAAGAGAAGAGCTACCTCACCTGACCAACCCTCTCACAGCACCTCAACCCTTCTTCACACCTCCCTCCCTCTCCGCCATCCGCCTCAAAGCACTCATCCCCTCCTCATCCGCCTCAACCTCATAATCCGGCCTCTCCCCCTCCTTGAGATGCTCAGGAAGCACAACCCGACACGTCAACGCAAACCGCAAACACCCCTCCGGAACCACCTTATGCTCGAGGAACTGCTGAATCTCATAGCCCTCCATGAGCACGATATCCCCATGATTCAGCGTCACCGTCACGGCGTCCGGGGCGAGTTTGGATTTGTTGCTGTAGAGCCCGAGTTCCTGCGGCAGGGCTTTGCGGCGCTTGTCGTAGAGGGATCGGTTGGTGTCCTTCAGGGCTTCGATTTCGTTCCATGCGGCGAGGCGTTTCTCGTAGAATTCGGAGTGTTTGTAGCCGCCGGGGAGGGGGCGATCGGGCGTGAGGATCCCCGTCTTGGAACACCCCGTGAAATGCTTTTGCTTCATACGCAGCATCATCTTGGCTTTGCCGCCGAGGGACATGGTGGCGATGCGGGGACCGAGGCCTTCCTCGCCGTCGTCGTGGTATTCGATTTTCTGGCCTTGGAGGTAGGCGAAGATGAGTTCTTCGTTGAACTCGACGTGGTCTTCGCTGGAGAGGAAGTTTTGCGAGGCCCAGTTGAGGTCGGCGCGGACGGCGCGGACAGGCCAGGGGGCGGAGGTGAAGGGGAGGCTGGCTCCGCTGGCGACGAATTTGTACGGCATGCCGTAGTTCATGGAGAAGGCGGTCATGAAGTCGCCGTCTTGGATGGGTTCGGTGGATTGGTCGGCGGATTCGCGGTCGACTGCCGGCTGCTGTTTCGTGGGAGTGATGGTTGTTTGTCCTGCTTCCGTCTCTGCGGTTGGGAGAAGCGAGTCCTCCAGCTGGCTCGGCTCCATCATCGTGGTATCTTCGACGGCAGACTGATCGAAGAGAATAGACTGGTCCAGCGTCTCGTCGACATTCTGCTCAGAGGTTGACTTTCGCTTCGAAGGTCTTCCCACGGCCTTCTTCTGCTCAGCCTTATTGCCACCCATCTTCTCCCCTCCAAATCTCCGTCTCTCCAGATGCAAATCCATCTTAGGGTCCTCCTGATCTTGAATAGCTTGAAACATCTCATCCGCACCACCCGGCTCGCGATTGATCTTCGCATTTGAGATCAGATGCGTGAAGCTGCCGTTGACACCCGGCACCGTGTACTTGTAAGCCTTGAAGCCGTGCAGATAGCTGACTTCAACACTCACGCCGCCAATGTGGTTGTTTCGTGCGAGAGCAGGACCTTCGCCGATGTTGTCCATCGGGGTGTGAAGCATGGGCACTTTGACGGGAATGTGCTTAGGGAAGTTCTCAAAATCGCAGTCCGGGTTGTCGCATTTCCAGCCCTTGAACAGCCGTCGTGAACTGCATCGTCCACATTGGGGGCAGCAAATTCCTCGAGTATTGACGTGGGTCAGGTTGTCGCCGACGACGTTGCCGACGTCTGGAACCGATGGCTTGATGGTGTACGGCTCCTCTTCCACAGGCCACGGCGTGCGATCGAGAAGGAAGGCCGGATTGTAGTGAAGGAAGCCGTAAGGAGCATCGCGTCCGTTGTGCTGCCAGAATTGGCCACAGTCCGGATTCAAGCACATCCAGCCGAGGAGGTAGGCCTGAGCATACTCCTTGTGACAGTGGCCGCATTCCTGACGGAAGAGAGGTCCTGCAATCTGCCTATCCTCTTCACTGACGATACTCTCTTCAGGAGCATGCCATGCCGTCTTGTCCTGATTCATTCTCTCGAATCGATACTTGATCGTGGTGTAAACCTTGCCACGTTTGCCCAGTGTCTTCTCGCCCCATACAGCAATCGGCTTGTACCAGCCCAGGATATTGTATCGATATGGTAGCTTGCAGACCGCGCCTTCGTTGTGATTTCCTCCAATGAGGACAAGCGGATTCTGGAGAGTGACGTTGTTCAGCACTGACCGCACTTGGGAGTCTTTCATGAGGTGATCGCTGTTCTGCAGGAGCTGGCCAGGCTTTTCAGACTCCATCGAGCCTCCAGCTCTGGAGATGATGACGTCCGGGTCCATGTACTCTCTGCAGTGGCCGCGACTGTCGAGGAGGAAAGAGTACACATGACCACCATTTGAATGGCAACCGCTCTGAGGCATCTTATAGTATGGAGTCGTCTCGCAGAGTGCCTGTCTGCTGTCGGCCCACACTTCTGGTTGACCGCGAGTGAGTGGCTTCGAATCGATCGGTGCTCTGAATGTCATCTTCTCGGATAGTTCGTGGCGCTTGACAAGCTCAGGGTCGGCCGTGGAGAGATCGAGTTCAGAAGCTGGCCGTGAGTCGATGTCTTCTTGAGAATCAGGGGGTGTGAGCAAACCTTCCACCTCATCGAAGCCTCTGGGGGTCTTGAACTTCACAACCAGAGAAGATCTTCGCTTCTTCGCTGCACCAGACTCGCCATCGGCACTGTCCGGCTGCTTGCGCTTCCTCGTAGTGGTCTTGGGGGCGTGAGTCTTGGGAGCAAGAGTTCTAGGTTTGCGACTCTTGGTTTGCCTCTCAGCAGCAGCATTCGGCGGGCGTCCCAGCCGCTTCTTGCCCTTCTTCAAGGGTTCCGGTGATGGCTCGTCGACTTCTTCCTCGGTGCTCGAGGTTTGGTGGTCGTCATCTGCCTTCTCCTCCATGACGACGTCGCTGCGCGGACCGGCATCATCTTCGGTGACGGCAAAGCCGGTTTGCACGAAGTTACCAAGGCGCTGGATCTGCTTGGTGTTTCGGCGACTGCGTATCTGTTTCTGAGGCGGGGTTGGCGGAGGTGGCAGAGTTGGGGGCTGCGCATTCTGCGGTGGTACGGACATATCTGCAACTACGGCCGTGGTCGAGGTTGGATTGTTTGCTGCTGGCTGCTCGACTGGGTCTTGAGCAGTGGCATCCGCTGCAGGTGGTTGTTCGACCGGGTCTTCCGCAGTTGATCGCAAAATGTCCCCCGAAGCATTCTCGAACTCGAGGGGTGAAGTCATGTCAAGATCTCCCGGGACATCGCTCAACTCGCTCGACGTGTCCGACATTGGATCGTCCATCTTGCCTGCGAAGTGGCTGCCGAAGGATGTCGCAGAGAAAAACTGCCGTCGTGGTGTAGAGCGAAGGATGGTGGAGGCTTCGAAGTCGAGGGTGGACTTTTTGGAAGGAGTCGAGGGACCACATGTTTGCCCGGGCTTACCCGCGTTTGCTGTTGGTGAATATTCACGACTGTTTTGCCCGGGAGGTACCGAATCAGATGACTGCTCGGCTTGAAGAGGTGAAGATTCAGGCACATCATCTACTGGCTGGGTGTCATCTGAATTGACTTGCTCGATTGTGGCATTTGCAGTCTTCTTGCCACGACCTGCTCCTGGCGCAGCTTTCGACTTCTGCTTCGTTCCATCTGGCTTTGAGGCTTTTGCAGGAGCCGACTTGGGCTTCTTCGGATCTGCTTTCACTTTCGATGCCTTCGCCCCTTGCGTTGGAGCCTGTCTTGCTTTCGTTGCAGGTGCGCCCTTCGCCTTTGATACTGCTGCCTTGGCCGGTGCTTTGTTCTTCGAAGCTGCACCTCCTTTCACAGGAGGCTTCCGCTTCGAGTCTGCTTTCGTCTTTGTACGTTTCGAAGAAGGGCCGTCATCTCTAGTGCTCTGCTTGCGCTTTGTGCCAGCAGTCTTGCTGGTGGACTTGGCTTCTTGGACTTGCTCTTCGACATCACCGAATCCTTTCTTATCGAGGTCGAAGTAATTGATGGTCCTTCTCGCGCCTCGTGGCCGAGACACGCGCTCGTAGTCGGCAGGATCGAACCGTTGATCCATGTTGATGCTCTTCTTCTTGTTGAGGCAATCCGCTCAGTGTCCTCCTTTGAGGTCCGTCGAAAGCTGGAGTGAAGCCTACCATCGCCTTGCCGCCAACGCACAAAGTCACAAGCCTCCTGCAGGAAGCCGCTGATGTCGTGTCGTGCTCCAACCTTCACACAACGAAACAAGAAGGACCCCAAACCCCTCAATGGCCAATGCCTCCGCTCTCTCACTGCAATGACTCACCAGATCTCCTAATTCCCAAAGCACCTCTCTCAAGATGTCACCGTCCAAATCGAGTGATGAAAAGATGACTGAGTCATAAGATAGCGTGGGCGGAAACGGTCTGTCAGATGGTTGAGTTCGGAGCGGTTCGCGCGAAGATGGCAGCTGGAAAGGTGTATCGTTGATCTGTCTCAATGTCTTGGTGATGTATTCCAGATTTGCAAGGTCGGCAGATGGTTGTTGATGAAGATGGGTCGAGAGCGACTACAATAGTAAGTGAGGTGAAGTTGACAATAGCGCCACACCGTGGCGATTGAGTTCAGCGCGGGTTGACGGTGCTCCGAGCTTCATCAAGTGAGGAAGTCGCAGCCAATGCTGTTGAAGTGAGAGATAATCGCTCTGAGCCAGCCATTGGATCCGGCATTGGGTCAACGAACACGAGTCAGAAGCTCATCTTGAGTCACATGCAGAGACGGAGAAAGTCATGTCGTTCTGGCATTGAGGACGGCGCCGACGAAGTGAAAGAAGGGAAAGAGACAACATATTGAGAAGAGAGACATGGTATTCGTGGTGACCTGTCTGGTGTGCAATCGTAGAAGAAGATAGCCTGATCCAGAGGATGCAGAGGCATACGCAAAGTCCACCTTTCCTGCGTCGCAGGTTTGCCCAGTCAAGTCCCTCCACCCAAGTCTCCAGTGGTAGAAGTACAGTACCGTCATTCCTTTTCCTTTTCTCCCAGCTGGAAATCTTCTTTCTTATTCGTACAACCTTTCATCGACCGCCGTGATCATCCCAGCTGCTTATACCAGAGCACACAAGCAAATCCGTAGAGTTCATCATACCACCAAAAAGCAGAGCCCACAGCTGAAGATGCCCTTCTCTTCTTGCTGATGTCTCGTGCCGACGTGGGCACACTACATGTCCTGAAGAGAACAAATGGCGGCAAGTGGGTATCATCGAACTTGCTGAACGCAGAGACAGACGAAAGACAAGAATACCACCGGGGGTGGTGGTGGTTCAGAATGGCGATGAGCAACTCACTCAGTCGAGAAGAAGAGTCTTCGTGGCATCACCGACAAACTGTCGGCGATACTCGGCGATGCGCTTGCTGATAGCCTCGACGTCTTTGGCTTCATCAGTCGTGCGGATCTCAGTGATGAGAGCTGCAAGACCCGCCTTCCACTTCTTGACGTCTTCGGGATGCTTGGCTGGGATTTGGTCCGCTCCCATGAGCTTGAGGAGCTCGTTGTCTGGGAGTTAGTGAGGCTAGATTAGTATGTGCAAGCAGACAAACCGTTACGCGAGCGACGGGAATGAGAGTTGTGTGATGATATGTGCAGGAGGTCACATACCAGAAAGGGCCATATCCTTGAAGTGCTGATACTTGCAGGTCTTGTCGTTGCACTTTCCGCCTGTTGCCTCCCATAGACAGACAACCTTGATCGGGTCGATCTTGTGGTTGAACGTCAGAGACTTGAACCCACCGGCGACAGTCTCAAGGAACGATGGGTGGTAGCGATAGTCTTTGAAAACCCGCAGCAGGCTCTCGTACGGCGCGAACTTGGCTGCCGTTGCAGACTATGAAAATTTAGCAACTGCCCTCAGCCAGGGAACGTTGGGACATACCTGCGTCTCGGGCGCCGCAAAGTGCTCTCCGGACTGCTGGAGCTGCGGGGCAAGCTCGTCGTCGACGTAGTCATCGTGTGGATAATCCACTGCGTCAACGTTAGTCTCAGATCCGGCAGGGTCGTCGACCATCTCGTTTGAGGAGTCGCGTGAGGGCATTGGAGGTGGCTCGGGCATTGGCATATCGACGGGCATTGACATATCGGTTGGCAGTGGCATATCGACAGGCATTGGCATCTCAGCGGATGGCGTGGCGGCAGTCTCTGCGTTATCGTCAGTAAAGCCATAATACTCATTCAAATCTTCTGTGGTGTCACTCGAGGTGTCCATAGCACTCTCGGTGTCATCATCATCATCCTGCGCATCGCCATCGCCAGTGCCGGTAGTGTTCACAGCTGGTGGAGCTCGTGGTGCAAGTGGCCCAGATGTCTCATAGATTTCATCCAGGTCGTCGTCATCCTCGATCTCCATGTCGGCTTCTTCGTCGGGCTGGTAAGATGCCTCTGGTTTGAATGGCTCCACGTTCTCAGCTGGCGCTTCAACGTGTGGTGCAGCAGAGAGTCCAGGGGTCTTCAGCATCTTGGCGTCGAGCATCACCGGAGTAGGATCGGCGAGCTGAGCAGCGAGTGCTGGGTCGCAAGCTGGAGTACCTGCGTCTGAAGCAGATCCGCTAGGCGTCGCGTTGTTGTCGAGTGCGGATCCTGTCTTCTTGAGCTTCTCCAGCCTCTTTCTCTCCATATCGGCAAGCTGCTTCTTCGCTTCTGCAAGCTGCTTCTCCTGAATCAGTGCCGCGTTTGGCGTGGTCGCAGTCTGACGTGCAGGACTCTGGTTGACGGGGGAATCGGAATGTTGAATAGGGAAGGCGTTGAAAAGTCCGGTCTGGCCATTGCGCTTCTCTTGCTTCTCGGCAGTGTGACCATTTGCCTGGGCTCCGTCTTCACTCTCGACGTCGCTATCGACGATGACAAATGATTCATCCTGTGATGCAGTCCTGCTCATGCCGAAAGGCCGCTTCGAGTTGTTGGCAACCGCCGTCGTGGCCAAGCCCTGATTGGTGTTGAAGTGATGTGGGCCTGGGGGATGCTGTTGCTGGGTGCGTGCAGCAGTAGAGGAGCCTGCAGTAGACGATGGTCGAAACGCCGGCTGCTGCGCCTGCTTCGTGGCATCGAGTTCTGCTTGCGAAGACCGCGGAGCTGTAGCTATACCACCGGTGAACAAACCGGGCAGGCTGGATGCCTGGTTGCTCGTAGAAGATGCTCCTGCCTGTGGCTGGATCGCACCTGAAGGGCCAGCGAGGTTCTGCTGAACTTGGGCGGGATATCCACCTGGAGGTTGGGTAACCGACAAAACAGTGGCAGCGAGGGCCACTGTAGAATCATTGGCCTCCGTCGCAGCAGCATCCACTCCACCTGTCGACATAGCAAATGTGGAGGTTTCAGTCTTGGGAGCTTCGGACTTGGCTCCATTCTGAGCTTTCTGAGCCTTCAGAGCCTCAAGTCGCTGACGAACAAGGTCCCTATCGATTGTTCGCTTGGGCTGTGTCATCTTCGTGGCCGTCGCAAAGACTAGCGCCGTCTCCTCCTCCTCTGCCGACTTCACATGCGACTCGTCTTCTGCACGCTTAGCTTGCCATGGGTATGGCTTCGATTTGGGGTCTGGCTGTGGAGCTTTGGTGTTGGATGCTGAAGGCACAGGAGACTCCTTGTTTGCCCGCTTGGACTTGGCAGCCGAAAGCTTGGCAAGGTAAGTAGCGCGGTCTTGCTGTGCTTTCGTAGCCACAACCGGGGTCGTCGTGTAGCCACGTGAAAGCCCGCAGTCCTCCCAGAAGTCCTCGAAGCAGGACTGGACTGATGGCGGGAGTTGGTTGACGATGCTAGTGTAATCGTTGCCATTCTGGTACAGCCGAACGAGGAAGTCCTTGGCCTGGAGCTTCTTGCCGGCGCTCTTGCCGGCGCTGTTACCGGCGGCGGTTGCTTGTTGATTCGACATCTGAGTGCCAGTCTTCGATGCACCGGCCCTAGGTGGGTTGGGCCGATCGAACGCGGAAGGACGGCGCGCACCAGCAGCTGCGGCGGGGGCTGGTGATCTAACGCGGAGTTGCTTTGAGGGGCGACGGGACGGATTGAAGCGTGATTGCGGGCTTCTAGAGCGCTTGCGAGGGCCCTTTGGCGGCGTCTTCAGAAAGCCTCGCGACGCGGCTGATGGCTTGGGTGCTTCTGGTTCATCGTCTACCTCGCCCTCCTCTTTGTCCATGTCGATATCTTGAGTATTGGGCTGGGTGGTATCGGACTGCTGGCTGGCTTGCAGCTGAGGTGGCTGGCTCACAACTGGAGCAGGTGCTGCGGGCTGTGGAAGCGCGGGAATAGAAGGCGGAGGCAGCTGGATTGCGCCAGACTGAAGCAACTGAGCAACCTGCATGAGCTGCTGGGGACTGATGTTCATCTGCGCGAGCATCTCCATGGCGTTGGGCGGGAGTGCCGCATTCTGCTGATACGCGGCTTGTTGGGCTTGCATGGTGGGTGCGATATTGGTGGGGTTAGGCTGCGGTGCCTGCGAGGATGAGGAGGTGGTGTTGGACGGCTGCCCGCCCGGGTGCTGCTGGTAGAAAGGAGGGTTCTGCGACATGGCTGCTGTCGTCAAGATGGGGTGTGATCACGTGGGAGATGTAGGAGGCAGCGAGTGCGCATAGTTGTGTGTTCTGGTGCGGTGTGTTGCTGAAGTCGCTGCTTCACAGGTGGCTTGCTGCAACACACGGCGCGTGTTGTTTCTCTTGCCTTGTAGGGTGGTGGACGGCGGTGGCGCGCGGCGGACTGCTTTGTTCAACGCCAATATACGCGGCCAACTGCTTGATGAGGTCCAAGAAGCGCACCAACGTCGCCGTCGCGGTGTGCGCAAGACTCGAGGGGGTGTTGCTGGCGGCGTGAAGGGTGAAGCGAGAGTTGTGACTGCCCTTTCTCAAGCGCCGATCGGCGCTAAGCCGAAATCGGTGGTAGGCCGGGGTGCTCAAATAGGAAAGATCAAAACAGAGAGCTGCCGCCAGTGGAGGCGTCTCGCGTGGTAGTATCATCGCCGGCGGCCATCTCAGCAACAACACCGCTTCGCCTGTACATATTCACCACTTCGCCGCCGTCGCACCATTTTCGCTTATTGCTGGGGTTGATGTGTCCTGAATGGCTCTACTGGACGAATAACGAACACCCGCTGGACGACACGCGCACGAGATCACAGCACGGCACGCCGTCGCAACACATGCAAACATGAGCGCGCAGGCTCAGAATACCGGCCCTCGATGGCGCAACAGTCCTTTCGGCAGAGACGCAGATACGCCTTCGCCTGGCCCGCCGCCTGGTCCCGCTCATGGGAGATCCAAATCCAATGTCACGCAATCGCCGTTCGCTTCTCCCACGCCAAATGGACATTCGCGAAACCAGTCTTTGACAGACTTCAACCCGCCTGGACTGAGCCGCGCCGACTCGCGAAGACTGCGAACTGGATCGATACGCAACTCAACCCCCACTGGAACCTTTGCGCCGAAATTCATCAAGAGCGAGGGTTTGGATGGAGCGGTGGAGCGCGTTCGCGGCATAGAAGGCGAGAACGACTTCTCGGGCAAGAGATATGTATGGCTCAGAGATTCCGACGCCGCCTTCGTGCGAGGCTGGGTGGTGGAAGAGCTGCCGGATGATATGCTGCGTGTACAATGCGAGAATGACACCCAACGAGATGTACCCGCCGACAGCGTGGACAAGGTCAATCCGGCCAAGTTCGACAAGGCGGACGACATGGCCGAGCTCACACACCTGAACGAGCCAAGTGTGGTGCACAACCTGCATCAGCGTTATCTTGCCGACTTGATATACACCTACTCCGGCCTATTCTTGGTTACTGTCAACCCATACACGCCTCTGCCAATCTACGGCCGAGACTATGTCAACATGTACAAGGGCCGCACTCGAGAGGACACAAGACCGCATATCTTCGCCATGGCAGATGAGGCCTTCAGAAACTTGGTTGACGAGGGTGCCAACCAGTCGATTCTAGTGACGGGAGAGTCTGGTGCGGGAAAAACAGAGAACACGAAAAAGGTCATCCAATATCTTGCCGCAGTGGCAACTTCAGACACTCCTCGAGCCAAGTCAGGTGGCAGGCAACTCTCGAACTTGTCAGAGCAGATCCTCAGAGCAAACCCGATTCTGGAAGCCTTTGGCAACGCACAAACCGTACGCAACAACAACTCGTCGAGATTTGGCAAGTTCATCAGAATCGAATTCTCGCGATCTGGCCAAATTGCTGGAGCTTACGTTGACTGGTACTTGCTGGAGAAGAGCCGAGTCGTGCATCTGAACTCTCACGAACGAAATTACCATGTCTTCTACCAACTCCTACGTGGTGCCGATCAGGGTATGCGCCATGAGTTTCTACTTGGCGACATGGACATCGAGGACTTTGAGTATACCAGACACGGCAACGACACAATCTCAGGCGTATCTGATCTGGGCGAGTGGAACTCATTGCTGGAAGCCTTCCACATCATGAATTTCTCAGACAAAGATCAAAAAGCTGTTCTCCAGACAATTGCTGCTCTGCTCCATCTGGGCAACATCACTGTCATGAAGGAGAGCCTGCGCGCGGATCAAGCTGCCCTTGCTCCAAACGCAAAGGAGTCTGTCAACCGAGCATGTCATCTCCTTGGTATGAAGCCCGACGCTTTCGTTAAAGCTCTGCTCCACCCGCGAGTAAGAGCCGGTCATGAATGGGTGGAAAAGGTCCAGACGCCAGAACAGGTCCGCCTTGGAATAGATGCTCTGGCCAAAGGCATATACGAGCGCGGCTTTGGCGACCTTGTAGACCGTATCAACCGTCAACTGGATCGAACATCGTCAGGAGCCCTCTCAGACGACACCTCGTTCATCGGTGTACTGGATATTGCTGGGTTCGAGATCTTCGAGCAGAACAGCTTCGAACAGCTGTGCATCAACTACACGAACGAGAAGCTCCAGCAATTCTTCAACCACCACATGTTCGTGCTCGAGCAAGAAGAGTATGCCCGTGAACAGATCGAGTGGAAATTCATCGACTTTGGACGGGACTTGCAGCCTACCATTGATCTGATTGAACTGCCAAACCCGATTGGTATCTTCTCCTGCCTGGATGAGGACTCCGTCATGCCCAAAGCCACAGACAAGAGCTTCACTGAAAAACTGCACTCTCTGTGGGACCGCAAGACTCCCAAGTACAAGCGATCACTACTGAAGCAAGGTTTCATGCTCACCCATTACGCCGCTGAAGTCGAATACTCAACTGAGGGCTGGCTGGAGAAGAACAAGGATCCCCTGAACGACAACGTTACTAGACTACTCGCCGGCTCGAGCAACAAGCACGTTGCGCAACTGTTCGCCGACTGTGCAGATACCGACGATGGCGAAGGTGCCGTGAGAAACCGAGTGAAGAAGGGCTTGTTCAGGACAGTGGCACAGCGACACAAGGAGCAACTCTCAACGTTGATGAACCAGCTCCATTCTACACATCCACACTTCGTTCGCTGCATCTTGCCTAACCACAAGAAGAAGCCCAAGCAATTCAGTGCTCCCCTTGTCCTCGACCAGCTACGATGCAACGGTGTTCTCGAAGGTATCCGTATTGCGAGGACAGGCTTCCCCAATCGACTTCCATTCGCCGAGTTCCGAGCTCGATATGAGGTGCTGTGCTCCAATATGCCCAAAGGTTACCTCGACGGCCAGGCGGCAAGCAAGATCATGCTCGAGAAGCTGAACATGGACCGCAGCTGGTATCGAGTCGGTCTTACCAAGGTCTTCTTCCGTGCTGGTGTGCTTGCCGAGCTGGAAGAGAAACGAGATGCTCTCATCCGTGATATCGTTGTTCGATTCCAGGCTCTGGCGAGGATGTTTGTCCAGCGGAGGGCGTTTAAGAAACAGCAATACCGCGCCGAGGCGACTCGGGTCATCCAGAGAAACTTCCAGGTCTACCTTCAAATGCAGCAAAATCCGTGGTGGCAGCTGTTCGTACGCATGCGACCGTTACTCGGAGCCACAAGACAATCAAACGAGATCAAGAAGCGCGAAGAAGAGATCAAGAAGCTTCACGATCAGATGCTGCAAGAAGAAGCCCATCGTGCCAAGGTGGACGATGAGCGGAGGAGGGCTGAACATGAAATTCAGAAGATTCAAAAGACACTCGAGAGCGAACGTGCTCTGGCCTTGGATAAGGAGGAGATCTTCCGCCGACTTCAAGACCGTGAAGCCGAGCTGACTGAGAAGTTGCAAGGCGCCCTTGATGACCAGGACGGACTGGAAGAACAGATGGATCAGCTCATGGCTGCCCGCAAGGCAGCTGAAGACCAAGCCGAAGAGCGTCGAGGCCAATTGGAGCATGCTGGTCACATAATCACCAAGCTCGAATCTGAAAAGACCGACTTGTCCGATCGCATCTCTGAACTGGATGCCCATCTGGCGGAAGTGGAGAAGGCCAAGTCCATGCGCAGTGAGCAAGAAGAGTCTCTACAGCAAGAAGTTCGAATGCTACAAAGCCAACTCAGTCTGAAGGACCGTAAGCTGCAAGACTTGGAGACGAAGCTGCTGAAGAATGACCAAGATTTGGATGTCAAGCTTGCCACTGCCACGAAAGACCTCAGCGGAGCAAAGAAGCAAGTAAAGGACCTGATTGATGAGAACAGGTCTATCCGCCAACAGATGTCCGATCTTTCCGCGACTTCAACGAGCTTCGAGGATCTCATTAAGCGCAAAGACAGCGAGTTGGCTATCCTCAAGAGCGACCTCAAGAAGTATCAGGATGACCGGAAGCGATTCGAAGACGAGAAGCACAGCCTCACAACCAAGCACGACGGTGTCCAAACCCGATTGCGTGATCTTCAGGCGCAGTTGGAGGTCATGGAATCCCAGCACACACAGCTCGAACGCGAGGCTGCTAATGCGAAGAGAGCCTTGGAAGAACAGACGTCTGCCAACGAACAGGTTGAGATGCTCGAGAGCCAACTTCATGAAGTACGGGGCGAGTTGTATCAAGCACAAGCCGATCTCAGCCGCGAGCGCCAGTCTCGAGACGATGTGAAGAAGATTGCGGACGCCGAGTTCCAAGACCTCAAGCGAGAGTACGAGGCATTGAACGAGTCCAAGGTCACCGTCGAGAAGGAAATGTACGTTCAGTCTGACTTGACGAGGCGAGCAACTTCGGCCAAAGAGTCTGCCGAGACTGAGCGGAAAGAGTACCAGACCGAACTCCAAGGTCTGCGCAAGAAGTTCATCGAGCTTCAAGAGGCGAAGATTGAGTGCGAGGCTGCCGTCGAGCGTGATGTCACACGCCAGGCCAACGAGCGACATGTACTTGTGCGGCAAGAGCTGGATGCGAAGTCGAAACAGAACAACGACTTGGAGACCGAGCGAGGTCAACTTGCGGGTGAAGTCCAGCGATTGAAGCGATTCATCGCCGAATCAGACAATTTCAAGCTGCACCACGATCAGGAGAAGCAGCGACTTGAGCGAGAGCTCGTGACAATCAAAGGCCGGCTGACGGCGTCGGAGAACGACAACCGTGCGCTGATGAACAAGGTGCAGCAGAAGAATCTGGACATTGCTCGCTCGAACTCGAAAGTCAGCGATACCCAACGCGGACGCATTGCTCAACTGCAGACCGAGAAGACCAAATCCGATGAAGAGGCGAAGAAGCTTCAGCGCCAGCTTAACGACGCTCAGCTCCAGATCACATCGCTTGAGAAGCAAAAAGAGAAGCTGCAGTTGAATCTGGAGGACCTGAACCATGAAGTCGACCGGGAGCACAAGACCGCTCGCAATGCCGAGCAGCAATCGTCCGCCACCAATCTGCAATTGGCGGAAGCGAATCGCAAGCTCGAGACAGAGAGACAGCTTCGCAGCCAAGCCCAGCAGAACTCTCGCACAATCCAATCCTCTCTCGATGCCGCCCACAGGGAGCTCAGCGAGGCACATGAACACCTGCGTCTGCTGCAGAAGATCTTCGACCCTGAGCATGGAAAGCTTCCTTCCAATCTCGACGGCGCCAAGCCAGACCTGAAGCAGACAATCGATCTCGCCCAGAAGCTCGAATCGTCCGAACATGCTCTTCGACTGGCTACCGAGCGGTTCTCCAGAGCTGAGGCACAGCTTGAAGGCCTGCGAGCTCAGCACCAAGAGGACTTGCAGGAGAATGACTCTCGGCACCAGAACTCCAAGCGGGCACTCCTGGAAGAGATGGACGCAAGCCAGGTTAACGCCCGATCTTCGCCTAGCCATCTTCGCCGTGAGTGGGAGAGCCGGAAGCCATTCGAGCGAGCGAACACGAATGGTACTCCAAACACACCGAGCAACCAACGCCACATTAGCAAGGCCAGCAATGACTCTGCTCGCTCGGACAAGACCACGGACACCTTCACTTACAACAACCGTATGGATCTGGCGGCTGAGCTCGAGTTGGTTCAGAACCAGCTGCAAATGTCGGAAATGCAGAACCGCCATCTTCAAGCTCAGATTGGCCGCAGCCCTGACAAGAGCAACTGGCAAGACGAGAGTCCTTCGCTGGGACGGGTGCAAAAGCTGGAGCGAGAGAACTTCCGTTTGCATGATATGCTGGATGACTCCGCCAAGAAGGTCTCCGCTCTGGAGCAGAGCATCCGCGCTGGCCAGCTGTCGTTGAAGGAAGTCCAGACCAAGAGCCACGAGGAGCTTTACGACTTGATCAACTCCCAGGAACAGTCTCGACGCTCACTGGCTACTTCGCACAATGCTGCCATTGCCGAGCTTGCTGACGCGAAGACTGCCTTTGATGATATCAAGCAGCACAAGGCAGGCGTTGAGGTCGAACTTCGCGATGCTAAGTCTGAGCTTGCGGATATCCAGTATGAGAGGGAGCAGGAGGCCGCAAACCACTCTCAGCTACTTCAAGAGTTCTCTGACTTGCAAATTCGTCTGGATACCGAGACCTCGAGAGGCGAGGACTTGGTGGCGAGCATGAACCTCTACAAGACCAGAGCGGATGAATACTTCGAGAAGCTAGAACAAGCTGAGATCGCTGTGCTCAAAGCATCTCGTGCTGAACAGTTCGCCAAGTCACAGGCAAAGGAGATCGAGGAGACATGTGCTACCATCATGTCGGAGCGTAAGCAGATGGATCAGCTAGTGGAAGACCTTCAGCGGCAGACACAGCAGTATGAGGAGAAGATCGAGGACATCTCGACCGATCTTGAGAGTGCCCTGCAAGCGAAGAAGCGTCTGCAGAATGAACTTGAAGATTACCGCTCGCAACGAGCGATGGACCTCGAGGACAAGGAGTCGTCCATGGAGCAGACTCGCAAGAAGTATCAGACTGAGTTGGCGACACTGTCGAATGAACTGGAGATTGAGCGCGACAACGTCATTCATGCTCGTGGCGAGAACGGCCGTCTTCGTGATGAGCTGGACCAGCTGCGAAGCAAGTGGGATGATGAAGTTCTCAATAGCTCGACTTGGGCGAAGGAGAAGTCCCGTTTGGAGGTTGCTCTGCAGGGTCTATCTGACTCAAGAGATGAGGCTGTCAATGCCCACAACGAAGCGCAAAGCAAGGTCGTGGAGCTACTTGGCCAAGTCCGTGGCTTGCGAACCAATGTCGACGACGTCGCTGCCGAACGTGATATACTCGTCAAGGAGAAGAAGGGTCTCGAAACCAGGCTCGCAGAGGCAGCTCAACGTCTTGACGATCTATCTCAGAGCGGATCTCCAGCCAAGCGGTCTGCTGCTCTGTCAGACAAAGAGGTCCTGGATCTCAAGTCCAAGCTTGCCCAGCAAGAAGACATCGCAGCTGCTGCGGTCGGCAAGATGCGTCGTGCGGAAGCTCTCGCCCAGGAAGTTCAGAAGGACATTGCCAGTGAGCGTGACACTAGTGTCCAGCTCCACAAAGACAAGGCAGCTTTGGAGAAGAGCGTCAAAGATCTCCAACTCAAGTGCATCGACCTCGAGACGAAGGGCTACTCGAGCGGAAGCCAGGACGTGCGTTTCCTGCACGGCCGTATCCAAGAGGTTCACAACCCCATCATCCCATCCCTCCAATCCAACCACTGACTGACACCCCCTCCCAGCTCGAAACCCAACTCGACACCCTCGAAACAACCCGCGCGACCGAAGCCCGCAGCGTGCGCACCGTCGACCGCACCGTCAAAGACCTGCAATCGCAAATCGACCGCCGCGACAAATCCCTCCAGCTCGCCGCAGACGACATTTCCAAATCCCGCGACAAAATCGACCGGCTCCTGCAGACCATCGACGAGCTCCAGCAGAGCGACTCGTCCGCGCAGCTGGCGAGCAAACGCGCCGAGAGGGATTTGCGCGAGGAGAGGGAGAAGAATTTGAGATTGGAGAGGGAGTTGGAGCGGTTGGGGAATGTTTCCCGGGAGGGTGGGGCAGGTGCGAGGAGGGGATTGGGTGTTTTGAGTGAGACGGGGAGTCGGAGGGGGAGTCTTATCGCTGGGGGGAGTCAGGCAGGGGCGGGGGCGGGGGATGTGAAGATTGAGGTCCCCGTGAGGCAGAGTAGTTTGAGCAAGGGTTTTTTGTAGATGATACTGGCGCGAGGGGCGTTTTGGGCGCGAGGTCGGGGTTGAAGTCGGAGGCTTTTCTTTAGGGGTTTGCTTTTGGCATGAGGTGGTTGGTTGTTCGTGATGCTGCTGGGCATTGGGGTCTGTTTGGAGGGTCTCTCTTCTTTTTGGGGTGGGCGGCATGCGTGATGAGGATGAGGATGAGGATAAGAATGATGGATGAGTGGGTTTTACATAATTGTTGCATAACTTGTCTGTTAATTCTCGTGTCTCGTAGTGAGGATGCTGTCGTGGATCCATCTCTTCTCTTCCTTCCTTCGTGAAATGCTTCAACCACCAACCAAATACTGCAAGACCAAATACCCCACCACAATTCCGACAACTGTTCCACCGAGGAGGATCTGTCCCTGTCCTGTGAATCCGAGGTATGCGCCTACTCCGATTGCGACTTCCAATCTTCTCGCTAAGATTCTCCTTTCCTTCCATCCGTCGTCGAGCTCGTAGCGTGGGTATTGGATTACTTGGGATTCGTGGAGGGGTCGTTGTGGGATGGAACATGAGAGTACGACGGGTCGATGATCGCTGGTTGGTTGGATGGGGAGGGCCGTGTACGAGTGGATGGTTGATGGCGCGGTGTTGAGGTACAGGATCCTGTCACACCAAGAGGGGATGCGATGTTTCGCCCAGAGCCAGACTTGTTCTTGGATTTGGGTTAGGTCGATGGCTGGGGTTTCGTCGTCGGAATCGTTGGAGGCTTTCGATTTGTGTGTCTCCGCTGCTTCCCCAGCGAGTTTCTGTGCGCGCGACGAGTATTTGTATGTTGGTGGGAAGGTTATTTGCGCTTCGGCAAGATGGTGGAGGGTTTTGCCTGAGTTGATCTCGCGGGTTAGTTGGTCGGAGGCGAGGAGTTTGCTCCAGTGCGTTGGATCTGAGGGAGAGGCCATTGGCTGAGGCCAGGAGGTGAAGTCTGCGGGGTCGGGTTGGGTGTCTGAGGTGCGGTAGTTGAGGTCGCCGGCGAAGAAGATGTAGGAAGGTGGTGTGAAGAGGTCGTGGGGTGCCGAAGATTGGGGTGGGTTGTTTGAAAGGAGGGGTTGCCGTTCTGAATCAGTGGATGTTGGGTTCTCGTTGATAGGCTCGAAGACGAGGTTCTCGCATATCCGTCTCCAATCTTCGTTTCTCCGCTCGCAGCCTGCCTCAATGGGCGCGAGATGCGCGGCCACAAACGTCACAGGCGTCTTGTCCAATCCCAGCCGTACCCCAACAGCTCCCTTGTTTCCCATATCCCACAAACCAACTCCAGTCCCCGCCTCCTCAATCCACTGTATCCTCTGCTTCAGCTCCCTCCTCGCAAACACCATAATCCCCGTCATCCCAGCATTCCTCGTGAGCACGTGCTCGTAATCTGCATCTTTCCCAAGTCTCCATGCCGCCGCTTTGTAGACAGCTTCTGCAAATCTCGAGAAATATGGCGTGAGAAGAGATCCGCCGAGGAAACTGTAGCCTATTGGGGCGAGCTCTTGGAGCGCGAGGACGATGAGGTCGGGTGGTAGGGTGCTTTGTTTGAGGCTGGTGTAGAGAGAGGACGCGAAGTAGTTGATGTCGATGGGAGTGCGACCGGCGTTGAAGGTGGTTATGTGGCAGTTGAGGTCTGCCATATCGTTTGTAAGTGTTAGTAGAGGTCAAAACAATGCGATGTTTGGAGAGGTGAGGTCATTGATAAGGTTTAGCGCAGCCGCTTGGACCGAGCGTTGAATCTTAATCGAATCTTGGTTAACGGCTTCCTTCCTCCATCAAAATACCCAATACCACCAACAACGCTATGCAAGCTTGATGCTCACTCCGAAGTATGACCATGCTTATCGTTGTGATATCTCAATGAAATGCCAGAATGACCCACGACTAGCCTCGCCTTTCAAGCACGCCGGAGGCTTTTACCACACTATTCAAAGCACACCTAGCTGCCATCTCAGTTCGAAGATTGATCTTTATAGCGGCACCGAGGACGATGAGTATAAGAGACTTCTGATCCCTGGGTTACTGACTCCGCAGTTTATTTGGGGATGTATGCCATCTCCATCCATGCAGTATGCGCTTGAGTGCGGCTCTAGCAAATAAGGCGGCATTTCCGGCAACGCACGACTTTGCAACAAATATTCGACGATTTACCCCAGTAGTGCTTCGTTCCCTGATACTCCTTATTCGAAAAAATCACCGTACCGCCTGAAGCCAACGAAGAGGACTTTTCCGGCAGAGCATCAACCGGCCATGGAAGCTCCAGCAGCATGCTTCTGGTTGAACTCTTCTATGGCAGACGTGACGAGGCGAACCGACAGAGGGGCATCGAGTTCGTCCAAGACAAGCTCAACAAGCTGTTCGTGGGTCAGTAAATCTTCGGGTTTGAACTAAGCACTGAGAAATTTACCTGGAAAATTTCTGATCGCTGGAACTGCTCATCCTTCAACAACGAGTCGAATTGCTCGCGGGTCTTGATAGGTCCGTAGTACCTGGATGGATGTGCTGGGCCGAACACCTTCCGCAAGGCGTCGTAATCCCACAGTGGGAGAGTGTTATAAGATGCATCTTTCCCGTGGATTAAACGCTCCACGGTATATCCGTTATTGTTCAGGACGAACCTGTCGATCAAATCAGCAAAACCGAAACTTAATTGTGCACTTGAACTTCCTGCCTACACTATCGGCTTATGATCGAGCTTCAGCATATCCGCAAAGCACATTGGCGTCAACTGCAGGCTGCCTTCTCCTGTGATCACGATGCCACGTTTCAATCGGCCAGACTCTTTGGCAGCCTGGAAGGCGCCAGCAGCGGATGGACCGGCATACCCAATGCTGCCAAAGATGGTCTGATTGTACATCAAACATCCTTTGGGAAGTTTTGTTGCGGCGGCACCAAATGCTTTACTGGCCGTCAGCACAATTGCAGAAGACATACTCTGAGAATTCTCCCACTCACCCGAAGTTCCTGTTTCAGCCACTACCACGTCGCCAGGTCGGAAAAGGTCCTTCAATGCCTGCCACTCTGTCAGGAACGAGGGGATGAAGGATCGCCGTGTCTCTCAGCTCACATCCCAAAGATAATCCTGGGTCAACTCATCTTTGACAACAAACTGATCCGTTGGGAAAGGGTTCCAATTAACTTTCGGAGCTCTGGTTGTTGACGGGGTCTGCTCCAAATGTTGGTTTAAGGCAGAGAGCACTCCTTTGATGCCGACTTCGTATCTCGTCTCCCCGATCTGAACAAAGTCTTAGCGAAGGGCGAATTCTTCAGTCTGTCCACTATGGGCGCCTACCTTGGTGAAGAAGCGCTGCATATCAACGATCACGGACGTCGCGACGTTATCCGTAAACTCGCCGCTGTTGAAGTCGGTCTAGAGGCTATCATCAGTCGTGCTCCCGATTCTCCTGGACTCGATGCTTTTTTCTCAACCGGAAACTTCCCAGCCACAGGACGCAATCGGCACTCTCGACAGCCTTTTTGATATCTGGTGTGCTTCCAGCTCCCTGGTATACACCACCGAAGTTGGGAAGATCCTCATTTGGTCCGCCTTTTCCCATGCACGTCGTAAAGTATGGAAAGCCCGTGATTTCCGCCAACCTGTCCTCTGCTGCTACACAGCCGTCTCGAACCGCATTCCCATCCGCGATGATGACAGGATATGAAAATTTTCCTAGCTTTTGCAAAATCTGGTCGACGACAGACGCCTCTGTCTTTTGATCGTTGGGCGGTAGTTCTGTTCGCAGAGGAGTCTTCAGGCCGTCGGCAGATACGAGACGATGGGACATGTCGACTGGAACCCCGATGTACACAGGCCGACTGTGGTAGAGCATGCTGTTTAGGCATCTGTCGATGTCTGCAACGGCTGTCGAGATTTCTGTAAGGACTGTCGTGTCCGCCGAAATGTGCTTGATCATCTCGTGATACATGCTGATTTTTTGTTAGCCATTTTCCATTGGCTTGTGTGCTGCACCTACTCGAATTCGCCGGTGCCCAGGGAGTGATGCATGAGCGTCTTGTTCTTCATCGCAGTAACGCCTGGACATGTTCAGAGTTGGACCAGGGTTTGGAGACGGCACTCGAGCTTTTACCTGGATAGCCAACGATGTGTACAACAGGGCAGAACTCCGCATAGGCCCCAGCATGTCCGCAATAAGCGCTCAGCTCGCCTGGACCATAAGTCGTTACGAGAGCCCCTGCGCCATTCAATCGAGAATACCTGGGACCGTCAACCAAGCTCTTACGCAAGCCTCATTCATGTGTTGATCCGCACCCATCAGCCGCGTAGGAAGCAATCAACTCGTTGGCATTACCACTGAATCGTATGCCTGCATCGCCAATAAGGTCCAGAAGAGCGAGTTCGTAATCTGCGAAGTCATCACTTCAGCATTCGAAAGTCATCCTGCCATTTCTGAAATGCCAACCTCCCGGAACACCCCAAACCGTCTTGATGTTGAGTTGGGCAAGCCGCTGGAAGAGGTAGTCCCCAACCTTGATCTTAGCCATTGTCTGAGCGTCGTACTGCGTTGTGGGAAAGTGAGACTGAACGTCGCCTTGGCTCTCTGTTTGCTATACATATTAAATGGCCACAAGGCTGGCACCGTTCCATTGCTCCGCAGTTCTCCAACATGAGGGGTTGTCCTTTCTTACCAGCATTGAAGCTTGACTAAAAGGGAAGGTTGACTGCTGTTATAGACCTAGTCCGATACTGTACCTACTTGTTAGCGCCTTGTAGGATGAGCCGCAAAGTGCAATCGATCAGTCTCGTCCGACACATCCGAAAAGAGAAAGCCACCATCTCGCAAGGCTTGTAGTCAGCAGCACGTAACAGACATTATGCAAGCTCCGAAGCGGAGCGAGCTTTCCCAGACAACCCTTCCTCGGGCGAGCGATGCGACAATGCTTAATCTTGGAGATCGCGGCTCTTGAGACGAGATCTTTGTTGTGTTTCCTACATATGCTCAACAACTAGCATAGACGCCGTGCGACACAAAATCTCTACCACTCTTCGAAAAGCCCCAGATGTCGGCCTCCCTTCTTCACGTCGTCGAGGACGACAAGTTCGTCGTCAAGATCTCAATCGCAGTCGCCAATCCTTTGGCATTGGGTCTCGCGGGTCTCGCCGGTTCAACATTTATCACATCATCCTATATCGCAGAATGGTGGGGAGGGCCAGCGTCGCCAAACTTGTTCTTCCCTTTCGTGGCTCTCTTCGGCGGCTTTGCGCAATTCGTTGCGGCGATCTTTGGCTTCTTGGCTGGGAAGTGTTGATCACGGTCATCAATGCCATGTGGGCCTCTTTGTGGATAGCTCTTGGGCTACTCTATCTGCTAGCCGTATGTCCATTTGACGAAGAACTTGCAACGATTTGCAACGCTAACCTAAGTTCTCGACAGGCATTGGCTAAGGAAGCACCGCCCAGTGTTCACTTTCACTTTCCAGAACTTGCTACCTGGTTCGTCGTCGTGTCATTTTTCACCTGGTCAGGGGCGAGTATGCGAAGCCTTCCTTCTTTACCAATGCTAATGAAGCTGAATGTAGACGGTCGCCTGCGCCAAGAAAGACTTGCTTCTCACCGCCGTACTGGTCTGTCTTGCGACGGGAAGCACAATAGCTTGTTGTATGTACAGCTACGGCAGTGGGGTGAAGACGGGCATGAAGGCAGCGGCGTACTTTTGGATCGTGTCCGCCATCTTAGCGTGGGCAAGGGTGACCATTATTTTGATCGAAGATCATTACAACATACCATTGCTGGAGTCTTTCAGCTGGCTTTGGCGGAGACCATCGAAGGTACAAAAAGAAAGGCAAGAGAAAGTTGCTACCGAGGACGCCGGAATTGCAAAGTGATCTCGTCAAGACTCGCACTGTGATGGCGGCGGACGAGGAGATATACATATTCGTCAGCGGGTACCGAGTCCGCTTCCGAGACCCTTTTCCCCCGAGCGAGGGCAACCCTTGCTGGTGCTGGCGGCTGGACACAATTGTGCTAGCTCCGCTTCAACATGTAGTTTAATTGGATGTTCTTGGTAGATATAAACTAGACTTGAACGTTTTCGCTGTGAGGCCCTTTTAATATCGGCTCCATTTTAATGGATTCAGCGAACTGACATTGTCACATGCGTCTCGACGCTGAAACTGCCTAACCGTAAACAGCAGGTTGCCTTCCGCATCGGGAAGCTGCCATGAGGCTTAGGTCCACCAATCATTTGTGCGGCGCGCCGAAGATGCACAGTAGCACGCCTCTCCAAGCTCTGGTAGTCTAGGGTACACGGTAACATGAGAAGATTTGTGGACAAGCTTAGCTTCTTTGATTAAGGCCAGAGACGTTGAACAAGACCTCATCCTGGAGAGCAATCCCAGATATCAGTTAAAGGATCGTGGCAAGAAGATCGGCCTTGTCGTGTCGAGGTGGCATTTGGCAGTAAATAAAGCGATATGGCGACAGCCTACCCTGATCCTGCCCGCAACGAGTCGGCGAAGATCACGGTGCGAGTGGCCTTCTTCTTAGCCATACGGTCGTGAGCTCTTTCTTCTTGCATAGGCTCCGACTCAAAGAATGGCAGGCTTGAGAGATCACGAGCTCAGCGGCTTCTCTGGCTGCTCGAAGAATGCCGAATCCCCTACGAAATCAAGGCCTACAAGCGGGTCGACCACAAGGCACCCCCTGAGATGAAGCAAGTGCATCCGCTCGGAAAAGCGCCTGTTCTCACCATCGAGGAGCCTGGGAAATTGGACCGCCTCGCGATGGCAGAGTCTGGCACGGTCTTTGAATACCTCGTCGACTATTATGCTCCTCATCTTGCCCCGAAGCGATTCCAGGATGGAAGGGAAGGCAATATCTGCGGCGAAACACGAAGTTGGCTTCGGTACCGCTACTACATGCACTACACCGAAGGCAGCCTTATGTCGCTGTTGATGCGCATTCATGTGCTTGGTGGTACGATATAGACATGATTTGTGTTGACTTCGGAGCACTGATACAGTCCAGAGATAAAAAGTGACGATAGTACAGTGGAGTCGACGCGGAAACACGAATTGCGCGAGGTGCAAACGTATTTGACCTTTCTGGAGTCCCAAATCAACTCAGCGCCTCAGGGCGGACCGTATCTTTGTGGCAACGGCTTGACAGCGGCGGATATCATGATTTCACTCCCATTGTTGGTGTTGCAGAGTACCGTGGGCCTCAACGAGTACCCAGGGCTTGGAGCCTATGTCGAGCGTCTGACAGGTAGACCTGGGTATAAGGCGTCTATTAAGAGAGCAGAGACTGCCAGTGGCGAGAAGTATGCCCTGATATGAGTTCTGAAAATCTCTAGTGGTGGATTCCAAGAATTGTACTTCCAACTGTGTGCCGCCACAAGCTTTAGATCCTGAATAACGGTTGGGTTCGGCTCTCAGAGGTGTAAGTGTTCCAGCCCGAGGGCGTACAAGCTAGCTTTGCTTGCACTTCTTATCCTTTATCAGAATCCAAGACTGCCAGATCCAGATCTCCTGACTGGCCAACTGGCAAACAAGTTAACAGGCGCCTCTCGATTTTGTCCCAAGAGCCATTCAATGAACCAAAGCCATGGAACCCTCCGACGGTCTGGGGCAGCTAGAATTTGGCGAAGGACCCACGCTTTGATTGGATCCGTGGATTGGAGGGTGACATCTGCCAGCGCCAGAGGCATTGCCCACTGATGCACGGGTGAAGGAGCCCAGAGATTTTGAAGCTGATATTCAAAAGACCTGCAGATCTCAATCGCTGGTTCTCGGACGGATGATGTCTCACAAGGCGTCCATAACTTGCCACTTGGACGACCGGCTCGGGCAAAATCCTCCTGAGGCTGGACCGGGTTCAAGAAGCCGAGGACGATGATCAACAGGGCATCGCAAAGCCAGATCTCGTACATGAGATGCGGCTCAGCGTAGTGCAACATAGTTTCGAACACTTCACTTTTTCCGGCATCCACCTCAAAAACGTCATTGGCATTGCGGGCTTGCCAGGCCCAGCGCCAAGAAAACAGCTGGTGGAGAACAGAACGAGCTCGATACTCGAGATTTTGGCTTAGAACTTGTTGGTTCAAGACCTGCGTGTTTTTGCCATCTTCCAGAAGGGCTGAGGTGTCTGTCATGTAGTCAATCAGGACATCCGACGGCGACTTTAGGGACAGTGCCGGCGGAAGGGGGGCTCGCTTCCACCGTTCTTCGCCAAACATCGTTCGCTCGCCGAATTATAGAGCGTGCGAGACCTATGCAGAGCATTGTAAGCAACCTAATTAAAAGGTTGGGTAGCGGACTTTTATTCCAATCTCCCTACATACCATTGTCAAGCGGACTTCACTGAAAAGATCATGGTGTGAGCTATGAAATAACGATTCTCCGGAGGCCTTGACGAGCTGCTCAAGTCCAGAGTCGTGTGCCGGACTTTGACCTATCAGCCAGCTCTGAGAACTGTCAGTGACTGCCCCACGCGGAATGAATATTCAGGTACCTCAGCGATAAGCAGCAGCAGTGCTGGAGCCAGAACCTCTTCCAAAGAAGACACTTTGAAGAAAGGGATCTGCATCGACAGCGTCCGAACCGCAGAGGCATACTCTGTACAATAGGGAGGCTGCACAGGTTCGGAGTGTGGCGAAAGCGGCAGGTTGTAAAACTTGGCGAACATGATAGTAGACATTGCTGTGGCCGCAGAGACTGCGGCGGCTCCAAAGTCGTGGCTCGAACTGGCAACGAAAAGCCGTCGCAAGGCAGGTCGATGATCGTAATGGTGATATAGCCACGAGGCCTGGATATTGTCTTTGAACGCTGCAATATTCAGCATAGCAGGTACTGGAGAGATGTTCGTGCAGGAGAGCTCATTCCCAGTGTCTGGCAATATTGTCTCGCCCTCATCTTGAAATGATAGTTCTATCAGTTGGCCGGAGCCAGCTGACGCAGAGGCCGAAGAAGTAGCTTGGAATGGTGAAGTCGCCGCAGCGCTGGAGTGAGGAGCGGATCTCCAAGCAGATGGTCCGCCACGGAGTCGTAGCGGCTGACAGTTCAGCCCACTCTGCAGGCATTGATGGCAAGTCGGGTGCGTTTGGCCTGCTTGATGTGTCAGAAGCGCCAGCGAGGCCAAGGCTGCAGCATGGACAGGGAGCAAATAACTGCGCGGAAAGTGTGCTGAACATACTGCATGGTAATTTTCTTCTTTTACAATTACGGCAGTCTTTACTCTGGCTCCGTGTCGTATCTTGTCTCATAGAACTAGCCATATTTGTCCAGGAGTACGCATCACTCGCGAACTATTGGGCCCCCAGCGCAGACGCCGGGGCAAAGCAAGCTCAATATGATTGATGCGCTTCGACTTTTTGGTTTAACGATGGGAGATGTCCAATGATTTGAATGATGTTTGGCGTGTGGGTTGTGCATGTGTGAGTCTGAGAGCACCCAGCCACCAAAAGTGTGGGTCAGCCGCGTACGTCATGGTCCAAGGACGCTAATAATAGATCACCCGGGGCCACAGCCTGATATCGCTCAAGACAACATATTCGAAGACGGTGATGAATTTGGGGTTTTCACTCTTAAAGTATCTGGAAAGTATTTCGTGTCTCTCAAAGATATTGTCAAGATTCAGCCGGTGGCTGCAAGCCTCACAACAGTCAGACAACTGTCACATGTCAAGCGAGGGTAAAATGGCCTACGGTATACGCTCGAGCAAAGATGATGTCTTCTTAAAACACAGTTTTCATGCTGAGAGGCTAAGCTTCTGCGCGAATGACCTTGTCGCAGTTCAAAAGACAGAGAGGGTCAAAGGCCTGCTTAATCTGACGATCACGAGTGGTCAGTGGGTGGCAGTAAGAAAAGCAGAGTCTGTTACTCACTCTACGCATGGAATCGACTGTGCTCTGGCCAAGCTCGTGTGGCAGATAATCTCGCTTGACCAGGCCTACCCCGTGCTCACCGGTGACGGTCCCTTCCATCTCGATTGCTCGGTGGACCATCCGATGAACGATGTCTTCAACAAGAGTACGCTCATCCTCACCATACATGATCGCAGCTGGACAGGTGTTAGAAAGCAATAACTCCTAGAACCAAAAGCTCGAGCAAGTGAGACTTACCATGAAAATTGCCGTCTCCAACATGGCCAACAATCGCCCCTGACAAGCCGCTTTGATCGAGCTCTTGCTTTGTCAACTCGATGATTTCGGGCAGCCTCGACATGGGCACAGCTACATCTGTAATCCAAGTTCGATCATCATCTCTCTTCTTCAGCGCCTGACTGCCCCAGAGCATCGTCTTTCTGGCACCCCAAAGATCCTCGGCCTCCTCTTCGTCCTGGGCGAAGACAAATCCAATATTGCCACAGAGACTGGCCATCTCTCTAAC
Organism: Zasmidium cellare ATCC 36951; assembly: GCF_010093935.1. Lineage (NCBI taxonomy): Eukaryota > Fungi > Ascomycota > Dothideomycetes > Mycosphaerellales > Mycosphaerellaceae > Zasmidium > Zasmidium cellare. Next base: position 2,204 of record NW_022987004.1, on the reverse strand, counting down.
TGTTTGAATCTCCTCGCTGACTTCAGTTTCTGTTCCCGAGAATTTGAGGAACAGTGTAGGTTGCTCCAGCCATTCCCGACCTGTTGCCCCGCTCTCATTAATGCACTTGATTGCAGTCTCGTCCAACAATTCGACGGCGGCAATTGCAACACCTTTCTGTACGACTCTTCCCACACACTCAGCAGCTGCCCGGACAGACGGAAACGATGCAACGGCTACCCGTATATTTCTAGGCAGGGTCGTGACTCGAAGGACTGCTTCAGTCACTATGCCCAAGGTTCCCTCGCTTCCTACGAAGAGCCTTGTCAGATCGTACCTGTTTCAAGCACTGCAGGTTAGCGCAGGCCTATGTCTTTCCAATCTTCGAGAGACAAACCCTGCACTGCTCTTCATTGGCCGTTGCCTTGTTTTTATGACTGTGCCATCCGGAAGCACGACTGTCACCGAAATGACCCAATTCTTCATCGTTCCATAATGATAGGCGTTGGTTCCCGAACAGCCGGTACCGATCATTCCACCGATCATTGCTCCTGGGCCAGGATCAGGTGGAAAGAACAGTTCCTAGGATCAGGTTCAGCATCCATTAGTGTGACTCGAATAAATAGTGAGGATTGTCACTTTACCTGCTCGGCAAGTGCCTGATTCAACTGTTCGTACCCAACCCCAGGCTGTACCACCACGTCAAGGTCGTCCTTGTGACTGGCTAGTATCTTGTCCATACGGCTGAGATCGAGACTGACTCCCCGCCGTGTATTGGCAAACTGAGCTTCCAAACTTGTGCCTCCCGAAAATGCGACGACAGGAATTCTCAGCTCGTTGCAGACCTTCATAACACCTGACACCTCCTCAGTTGAATTTGGCCTCACGATTGCGGCTGGGGCCTCGTCCGGGCTCCCTGGGTGGGAAGACCACTCTGTACCAGTGTGACGCTTGATCTCGTCTATGCGGCTATCGATGTTCTCTTCTCCTACGATCGCAGCTATTTGTAGTCGTGCCTTTCGAAGGTTGGCGACGGAGACGTCCAGCTCGGGCCTTATAGAGCGATCGAGAGGGCTCGTGGATGACGTGTCTCGCTTTTGATCGGGACGTTGCAATGGCAGTGTATTCGTTTCAAGAAGATGCGAGTTCTGGTGTCCGCCAAGCGAGAGACCTGAAATGCCAAAGACAGCAGCAGCCACGGCAGCTGGGAGTAACGTATCGTCAGTGAGGGTCCACTCAAGTTTACTGAAGTCACCTCAAAATAAGTCACTCACTGGCATAGAATATAGGACCTGAGGTGGCTCGCTTCGTACCGTTGGCATCACTGGAGTGCAAACTCGACACTTGTTGTATTCTCAGAGCTGGACTCTTGTCTCTACCGCGGGAAGTAGTTTTGTATAGGTTGGCCAACAACCTGCGTCTGGATGCAAACATGATGGTGAGCGTATCGTAGTATGCAAGTCAGACTTGTGCCCCGAGCAAAGTACATAGCAAATGTCGTGATGAGCATCCGCTCTACATGGAGACTGTGATCAGGATCTTCTGAGATCGGTGTGTCAACCGTGCTACGCGCTTCAAGGCCCGGGTAGATCGTGATACGTCGTTCTAGAATAGGCAGGCAGCCTACCCAATTCGGATGGCCTGAGGCCGTCGCTATCCGTCGAGGACCAAGACATGGATGCTCGGAAAGCCTTAGCAACAAGGTTTGATATGTCAGCTTGTGGGCTTTATAGCACTATTATATAGGCCTAGTTAGATAGACGGTAGACTCTACCTCTTTTGTAAATCTATCGACGAAAGGTCTAGAGACGATAACTAAGATATATCTATACTCTTCTTCTCTATTAGGTTTATTATCTTCTTATATCTAGTTATATAGAGAAATTTAGAACTAAACTTATATAATAGATTATATAGCTAACTCCTTAAAGTAGTATTAACCTTAGTATTCTACTTTAGTATAAAAGATCTAAATATATACTTTTATATATTTTTACTATATATTAGATAGTATAGTCTAGATAGGTAGGCTAATACGGATATCTAAGGTATTAATACTAAGAGTTATATAACTAAAGGGAGCTTACCTCTTCTTAGTCCTTCTACTTCCTATAACTAACTAATATAATTATACCTAGGTTAGTTCCTACTATTATTTATTAATTTAGTTACTTCTACTATATTCGATACCTATATAAACCCTATAGAGTAGTCTTAGCTTAATA